>NC_056739.1:1167609372-1167834372 GCF_019279795.1 Protopterus annectens
ATGTTTCATTCCAGCATTCCGTTTTAATATTTGATCATTCTATGTTAGTCTGATAGCAGATTTTATATAGAAGTTATTTTATTGAATTAATATAGTTTTTTATAAATGTATACAATTATAGTTGTATTTATGTGTATTATTGCGAACTAAACGTTGACATCATATCCTGTTTGTGGGATTTAAAAGACATGTGTTGGGGAGGGCACATGTTTCTGAAGAAGTTCACATTTGATTAAAGTGGAAGAAAGCGCTAAGACTGCATTTGCCTCGTTTGTGTCATTTCCACATTTGGGCTTTGGTTTCAGTTCTGTTCATTGGTTGCGGCTAGTCCGTGTTTTTTTGTCATACAGTTTTCTAGTTACACAGAGCCTAGTGAGGTATGGCTACAGAGGCGTCCTCCTCGGACAACTTGTTGGACCTAACAACGCATTCTACACCGGGAGCGGGTAGAGCTGAAGAGCGACGTGACTCCTGTGATGTGGATACCACGTTAATAGCAACTATCACAAAGATAGTGTTTGACTGTTTGCAAAACAGTAAAAAGCGGAATGTTAACGAAGGGGTTAACACCACTAACTCAAGCGTGAATGACTTGAGTCATAATGCAGCGCCGTTTCTAAGAGCTGGGGCGCACATTAGTTCAACTGAGCGTGATGGAAATAACAGCATTTCATCAAACAGCAATATTTGGGGTTTTGTGTGTAAGGAACTGCAGAATCCTTTCAAGAACATCAACGGAGACATAGCGAACCGGACTGCTAGTGAGTACAATGATAACATAACCGATTTAAGAACTTGTAAAAAGCTAATTTTTGATCTGGAAAAGTTAGTTTTTAGATATATTACATTAGAACTAGAAATACAATATTTGACCGAATGTATCCAAAGAAGCATTGTACCGCAGGGTCTGAGGACTGCCAAGTTTCCAAATTGTGTGGAACCTGGGGACACTTTGTCAAAAAAGATCATTAAAGTGTATAATGATGCAGGTTTGGCCATGATGGATATTTTGGTTAAACACTATGGTTCAGACATCATCAAAGTTAAAGCGGAAATCAAAGAGTTGGATGATTACATTAAAAACAATGTTTGTTTTCGCGAACTGTTTTCCTTATATAGTAATATTGAGTCTAAGGCCAATAAACATAGGGCCACTATTGTGCAAAGGAAACAACACAAACTGTTGAGAGACATCAAGACATATAGGTCAAATGAGGCCTATCTGTCAGTATTAGATGCATCTAATATGAGCTCTAATTTACAAAAGGATGTCCCTACTTTTGGACAAAAGTCAAATATTTTGCCACAGGGAACAGCTAATGAAGTGGTAGTAGTGTGCAATGAGAACGTTTGTAACACATTGACTGAAAGTCCAGTCAAAGATACATCAGGGCCTGTTATCATATCTAAAGAGGCGGTCAGTGATATCAGCCTGGGGAATGCTACCACTAGTTATGCGGAGGTTGCAAGCCAGCAACCTGGTCCTTCAAAAGCCCCTTTTCAACAACAAAGGGCACAGGGAAAGAGGACTACCAGGTGGTACAATACCACCCAGCAGAAAGGGAAAATGAAGGGCAAAAACAAGAAAAGATGGTAGCATCTTTTACAAACAAGACTGAATATGCTCTGAATGTTATTAATTTAAGCCGTATGTTGTTAAATGTAGATGCTTATAATGTACTTGACAAAGGCTTTACTTTTATTCCTAGTAATAGAGTGGACATTAGTAGATTGTTGGTAGATTTTAGATTGTATCTACGGAAGTTAAATTTGAAATACATTTTCAAGGACATTACGGATGGTAATGCAAATATGAATAAATTACCAAAAAATCCTAGTACATACAATCCTCCCTTGGTGAACACATTACAAGTATTCATGAGTTCATGTGAGAAAGAATTCAGAAACATGAATGCAGGTAATGATTTGAATAATTTAACTAACAATGAAGTTAAAGCGTTGCAGGAGTTATCATCAAATTCTGAGATAAGAATTATGAAAGCTGACAAGGGGGGCAAAATCATTATTATGGACACAGCAGATTACAACCAAAGGATATCAAATATGTTAAAGGATACCACAAATTATTCTAGGGTTACAATAGAGTTCATCAAAACTAACTTTAGAAGAATAGATGTCATTCTATTTGATATGTTCTGTCAGAATGAAATTGAAAAGGAGGATTATGATTTCCTATTAGTAGAACATCCAACTATGGCAAAGTTTTTTGGTATACCCAAAATACAGTATGGCCTTGATGAAGTATCCTTCAGACCGATTGTATCAGCAAAAAACTCGAAAACAGAAAATATTTCCATCTGGCTAGACAGTTTACTTAACCCAGTAGCACAAAAAGCCGAATACTATCTAAGAGATTCCTGGCAGCTTTTGGAAATATTAGGGAAGATAGGAACTTTAGATAAAGATGTAAATTTTGCCACATTAGATGTGAAAAGCCTGTACACTTCCATCGATCAAACAGAAGGAATAGAGTATATGAGAGAACATCTCACTAATCACACTAGCTTGAGTGGTGATAGGGTGAATACACTATGCACCCTCATGGAGATAGTGCTTGAAAATAACTTTTTCAAGTTTAACAATGTACTCTATAAACAAACATCAGGAGTGGCAATGGGGGCCAGGGTAGCCCCAGCCTTTGCTAATTTAGTAATGTCCAGATGGGAACAGCAGTTTTTGAAAGTCCATGAAAGTTTTGAGAAAGTTTTGATGTACTATAGGTACATAGATGATTTGTTTTTTGTGTGGAAAGGTGGTTTAAGTGAATTTGAGAATATGTTAACAGACATCAATACCACTACTAGCTTTTTAGTTTTCAAACTTGGAGAATTTGGTAGAAATATACATTTTCTGGATTTAGATTTGGGTATCAGTGATAACACTGGCACCATTACAAGTAGAGTTTACAGGAAATCTTGCTTTACTAACCAATATCTCCATAAGACAAGTTTACATCCACAACATATGAAAAAAAGTGTAGTGAAGGGACAAATGATTAGACTTAGCAGACTGACTACAAATGACTCAGTATTTTTGCAAGAACTAATAAAATTGAGAGACATGTTTGTAATAAGAGGATATAATCACAATTGGTTAAAAAAACTGGAGAAGGAAGTAAATTTACTCAGACAAGGTGTAGCAAAACCTATATTATTAGCTACAGATATTTCTGTGGAAGCACCAAGAGTATTACACCAAAGGCATGAGAATGCCAATAAAAATGAGAATTGTGAGTTCCATACTGCATTTCCACTTCCTATAACTAATGAAGTTGAAGAAATCAGGAAAACTATAGAAATGAATTGGAGAATAATCCTAGGTAATCAAGAGCTAGTCAAAAGTGTAGGGATGAAACCATTGTTTACATATAAAACAGTTACTAACATTAAGAAAATGTTAGAACATACTAACAACAGTATTGTAGTGAAGTCTAGAGATCTTATTAAAAAAGGCACATTTGCATGTACCAATTGTAGACAATGTAGATTCCTGAGTAACAGTTCCTTTGTCACTTTGAAACATTCTAGAAAAACTTTCTGGGCAAAGAAATACTTTAACTGTAACAGTGAATTTGTGGTATATTTGGCTTGCTGTGCATCCTGTGCATGCTACTATGTGGGTAAAACTGTCAGAGTTTTAAAGAGAAGGATTTACGAACATAGTTTAGCTATTAAAAATAGGGATAAAAACAATGCACTGGCAAGGCATTCTTTAGTTTGTGGAGATTTCAAAAAGTTTGAGTTTCATGTTTTGGATCACATAGATAAAGTGACATTCATGGGGGACATCAATAACAAATTAGAGCAAAAAGAGAGTATCTGGCAATTAATGTTAGGGGCGGATCAATACCCAGGGCTTAACGAAGTTATTAATATCAAATGTTTTTTGTTGTATAAATAATATTGTTTGACATCACATAGTGGTTGTAAGATTATTCCAATATTACCAAGTTTTTATTATCAGGAATGTCCATCATCAACTAATTCAATGTAATGTTTCATTCCAGCATTCCATTTTAATATTTGATCATTCTATGTTAGTCTGATAGCAGATTTTATATAGAAGTTATTTTATTGAATTAATATAGTTTTTTATAAATGTATACAATTATAGTTGTATTTATGTGTATTATTTGCGAACTAAACGTTGACATCATATCCTGTTTGTGGGATTTAAAAGACATGTGTTGGGGAGGGCACATGTTTCTGAAGAAGTTCACATTTGATTAAAGTGGAAGAAAGCGCTAAGACTGCATTTGCCTCGTTTGTGTCATTTCCACATTTGGGCTTTGGTTTCAGTTCTGTTCATTATGTGATAATGTACGTTACAACAGGTACACGTCTAATTCAGTAGTGCTGTATGACACTGGCATGAATGACTGTGATACGTGAATTAATGATGGTCATTATGAATTTGAGGTGCTGTGGTCATTATCAAATGTGGTAATGAGAGGATCTGGTGCTGTATGAGCTACCATTGGTGAGAACTCACCAGCATCATGGTCTAAGAGCAGAACTGGATAGTATATGGTAGCATGTTTACCTTTGACTGGTAAGGATTTTCCTTCTATGCATTTTATCATCTGTGCCAGATTTTGGGGAATTTCCTACCGCACTCGTATGATCAATATACTGACAGATCATGGGGAATTGATCTGATGCCAAGCACAGCCCCTCCTGTCCATTGTGTAGACCACAGCCCTTGTCTTACAGCTTAACACAGCTGGACCAGGCTGCGACAACAGTGTTGCCTTCCGTAGGGAGTGGTACATGATTGGGGGAGGAGTTAGGTTCATTAGCTTAGAGGGTAGTTTGTTAGCATGAAGTGGAGCACAGTCATGCAATGGGTCATTGTCCATTGCTTAAAATTGTTTTATGAAAGAAAAAGGGTTATATAGGTCATTCATTCTGAGGTGCACAAAACCCTAGACTCTCAAACACAGGGTTTATAAATATGGCCCAAAATATTACCTAATCTAAAAATGGCTGTGTGCACAGGTTATATATAAACTAACCTGTGAAAATATGTACAACATTTTACATTGACTGATCACATGACTAGTTTAGAATAAACAATAAACAGCATAGATGAGCTATAATTCATTTTCAGAACAGTACACAATCTGACAGCACTGATAGCAATGACTCTTGTGTATTAATGAATATATCAGCATAAAGGCTTCCATTAACCTGGTGTATAATATTGCATTATCTTCACATCTCATAACTTCATAGAATTACAATAATTTCTCAGTGCACAGTCATATGAGGTAATGTATCCAGATGTCATATTTAATCTTTTTTTTAATATTTTATTAAAATGCTCCTATGCAGGAATATGCACATTAGTGTGATAAACAACTATTTATACAAGTCTCCAAATATATTATTGCTATATACATTACTAAATTTTAAACAACCATAACTGATTATACAGCATAGATATTTCTCTTTTAATGAGTTCAGTTTTATCCAGTAATTATATTCTGCAGTTATTGTTCTTTTCATCTTAACAGTAGGTATTTCTTTGTGATGCACACACGTGACTGTATGTATGAATTCTGTAAATGAAGGCATAATCTCATTTTCCAGGTTTTCTGTAATCATTCTTCTGGCTATTTTCAGTAAACTCTAGAAAAGTGAGAACTGAGACATAGTTATACCTCTAAAGTTTAGTTAATATGAATTTATTAGACCAGAATGCTTGCAGGAAACATTTTTTCTTAAAATTAGAAGAACTTTGCATTCATAAGCTATATCCTGCCAGTATGCTTTGATTAAGGATTTACACCTCCAACAGCCACTATCTCCCTCTTTTCTATATAATTTCAATTCTACATGGATAGAATAATCTCCAAAATAAAATTATAGTTTTATTAATTATATTCAAATCATTTTTTACTCACTGTAGTTATTAAAGTCGAGACACTCATTTGGAGAGCATATCTCTGCTAAGACGTGTAGTTTTTTTTTTTTTATATATTTTGGATAACTATCTTATCACCATTTGTTTAGAGATTGTTTAGAAACTCAAGAATGCATGAATATTAGTTTTAGTCATGCCTTAAATTAAGTATGCTTTAGAGATTGAGAACTATTGATTTATACTATAAGCCAGTTTTCCATATCAAAACCATATTTACCTATCAATTAAGCTGAGCACTTTAGTCTCTTAACATTTGTTTATATAAAAGCAGATCTAATTTTTTAAGCTTAGCATTTCTTTGACTGTATACATATTCTGATTTAAATGCTATAGAGAATAATGTGAAGCACAATGCTTACATCACCAGATATTTGTACATAAAATTTATATATGTTTTAATACAATGTTTTATAAGTAGAAACTGTTAGATTATTAGTGAAGAATATTTCTTTAACAGCCACTTAATTTGTTATTTAAGATTTGTATATATTGTATAAGTGATATTTTTCTTTATTTAACCAAATGATCCAATGCAATTGGCTGAATAATCAGAATCTAGCCACAAAGTGATTGTTTTAATAACTGAAGCTATAACATTAGGGCAGTAAACTTTTATTCCATCATCTTTACATTCTCTTATATGACATCTGAAAACTATTCTAGATTTTGTTGGGGTGTCAGAAGAACTTCAAATGTTATGCTGTTTAATGTGCTAATATGCTGAAGGTGACTGTATATTGTATACTATTTTGGGTAAGATAACCATTTTAATTAAAATCAACCTATCTTTCTTAGAAAATGTATTAATCTGATTTATTCTTGTTTAATATTGTCTAAAATATTTTTTAAATTTATTATTGCAACTTCTTTACAATTGCATATAACAGCAAACCCTAAATATTTAATCTCTTTTCTACCCAATTTAAATTTGCTGTTGGTTTACATCAAATAATTTACTTCTGTTTTGATATCAATTTAAAATATTTTAATGAATTTTATGCTTTTTAGTAAAGACTCAGTTACCTAATGTTAAGTCTATTGTCAATAAATAACACAATTCTGGAAGTATATTGATTATTTAAAAATACATAATTGGCTAGAGGCTCAATAGCCAAAGTAAATGATAAAGGAGGCAAGGTACAGCCATGTTCCATGTCCTTGCTATTTTAATTGAGAAATAAATCGTAGTTTAACATATGTGATTAACATTGATAAAGATGATTAATAAGAGAGATAAATTACTTGAAAATCAGTATATTTCTAATGCTTTGGTTAAATGCAAACAGTTTAGTGACCCAAAATCTAGACTCAGGGTAGGTATACATAATGCTTTATTATTGTTATTAGAATAATCAATTAAAGTAATTATTCTTTTGATGTTATTGTATTTGCCTATTTAATATAAAGCCATTTGGTCTTCCCCTATTAATGTAGGTAGTATAGCCTTGAACGTATTAGCAAGAATTGACAGAACTTTGTAATAAATATTCAGTAATGAAATGGAAGAAGAGTATAGATAATCTTTATCCTGTTTTAATAAGGGAGCAATTACTATATATTTTCATGTGGGATGTATGTTAATTTCTGTGAATATTTTCTATGTAATATTTTAAGTAGATAACAAATTATATCTTTATTACCTGAAGGTTTATTTTCATTCAGCCTTTTAAGTTGCTCATTTATTTCTCTTATTGAAATATTTTTTTCTGTTGCCCTTATTTGCTCCAAAAATATTTTCATATATTCTTTTAAAAATGCACTGATTGCTTTTTCATTTTCTCTTCTTGTATTGTGTGCATTAATTTTCTTATAGTGTTTTTTAAACAGTTCAGTATATATTCCACACTTGTAGATTTCTTATTACTGCCAGGGAGAAATATATTGTTGATGTAATTAGTTATTGCTGTCACTAGATCCAAGAGCTAGCTTTTGTTGGCCTTTAGGAGTTTGCGAATAGAAATGTGTTAACTTTTTTGAAGCCAAATCTTTAATGACACTGGCAATTTAAATTACCTGGCAAGGATTTGCCTGTATTCCAAGTGCAGCTACTTGTGAGGTTTAAAAATTATGGATACTTCTCTTTAAAAAGTATACTCTGGAGGACTTGCCACTCTGCTTTTCTGCCATCTCCAGACTTCTGTTGGTATTTTTATCATCAAACAGTTCCAGTTATACTTGTTTGCCCTATCTTGGAGTAGTTCTAGTTATACTTGGACTGGCCTATGCTGGAGTACTCCAGAACTCTAGTGCTCTTAAAGATAAACTGCTGAAAAGTTTTTTTATCTCAAGTCAAATTTGTTGCAGTGACTACAGCAGTCACATCATTCTCAATTTTCTTTGTTGATTTGAGTATTCTTTCTTGCTTGAAGTTTTTCATAATTCAAAAAGGACTGCACACACTACTGAAGAAAACCTTTTGTTCACTGTATGTCATCCTTTAGTTACCTTTGACTTCTAGCTATGTCTTTCTCAGTTATAGCATTTAAAATAATTTTTTATTTTCCCCACCCTCATTAGAATAACTTTACAGCCCATTCTGTACTTTGGACTATGCTGGATACCTCTGCTGTCACCCATGTGCCTCCTGTTTTTTGTGTGTTTAACCTAATACTTTACCTTTGTCTGTAAGGTATGCCAAATTCACATCCCCAATGTTTGTGCTTTCAGTCGTCATCTCTCTCAAACTGTGTACCAGTTCTTTCTCTCTTTCTTTGACCTCACTTTAATATAACATATATTGATGTCTAATCTGGTTTTGTTACCACTATTTACTGCTCTAAGTTTCTGGTTTTGATTTGAGTTGTCAATCTGATTAAATACTTTGGAAGCCTATCCCTGCATGTTACACTTACTGATCTGTGTATCTAGCTTCCTTTGTTCTTGTGCCCTTGTTATGGCTTGATTTATACAGAATATCTTTAGCACCAGTCTGGTTCACAAGGAACTTCTGAACTTTGCATCCTGTCTTTTACCTTGACTTGCAGAACATTACTTGCTTCATCTGCTATGTCTTGTCTCAAAACCTGTACACCCAATAGTTATCCTCATTTGAATGTTACATGCAGCAAGAACATATTAAAGTCCTCCTAGGTCTTCATTGCAGGACCTCATGATAGTCTATAATCAGTTCAGGTCTAGTCTGGTCTGCCTCAGATCAGTAATGTCTGAAAACAGTATGCAACACTAACTGCAGCTGTAACCTGTGTTTAAAGGTATGGTGATCCTGCATGAGAAGAGCACCTTCATGACGTTATCCCAGTGACATCACATGGGCAGTTGCTACCGTCAAAAGCTAAACCTTAGATTTATTAGATGGCATGCCTTCTGTAAAAACTTGATGCTTGTCTGTTTTAGGAGAAGTCCACAAGGTGTTTCTCCCATCCACTCTGTGCAAGCTTTGCCCTCCTACAATTTACATGCAGATTAACCTGGCAAATAGAATTTGGAGGCTTGAATCATACACACATTAACGTCTGTGATGCTCTAGGGAGTAGAATGCCGAATGTGCTGAGTGATCTGTTTCTTTGCTTGCAATTAAGTTTTCCATATCTGTAGCTGTATAGCTTTGACCTTCCTTCAGGAGCTTAGAACTGTACATAGGATTTTGCTTGGTACTGTTTACTACTTTTGGCTGAATTGTACTTCACTTGGATGTCCGCTTAAGCTGCTGCCTTTCAAGTGTTACTACATTGTACTTATTTGTCACAGGTTCTCTGTGCTGCTCTGGGAATGGTATCTTCTTTTAACCATTGTTGTTATTACTGGGTGCAGTTTCAAAACCACCTTAGCTATACTGAGATGCATTTGACTTCCTACTACTATCACTCTGTTGCTGCCAGACTTGTTTGCAGATGTTTTAATTATTTTGAATTTTAGCTAAATGGCTACACTAAAGCTTTTTTAGATTCTACATGCTTTTAGAACTAAAAGTTCACCGTACTGTACATGAGTAGTTTTAGTTCTCTAGCTACTTCTGTAGCTATAAATGAAGCAGAAGTTTGACTTGTGCTACTGCAACCTGTCAATTAGAGAAGCCTCTGAGTAATCACTGTTCTATACTGTCTGCTTGTTTTCTGTTGACTTGCAGCAATTCTTGGATGTAATACTTTTATATGGGATAGAGCCTTTACGTAGTGCTGGCTTTTTCATGCTCTTACAAGTTGCATCCACCTGTCAGAATGACCCCATGGACAGCCATCACTATCAGCAAGGGAGAAAAGGTGATAGTTTGCCAGGTATTTCTAATGTATCACACTGCTGCTTGTTAAATTGTAAATAAGTTAGTAAGTTGCACTCCTAGATATAAAGGGCATTAGATTTAAATAATTCCATTGTTCCTGAATTTCTTAAACTGAAGTTCACCCAAGCAGGCATATTTTGATTGTGGACTAAACTGTCTGCTTAGCTGCTAAAGAAAAGCCAACTGTTCTTCATCCATTAGTTGAATAAGAGAAATCTAAACTGCTATATATACAGCATATCTGGCTTTGAATTGGCAAGGAGGCCAATATTTTGTGTATAGCTGAGGTAAAACGTAACCACTGTCTCACACACGCACACACACACACACACACATATATATATATATATATATATATGTGTGTGTGTGTGTGTGTGTGTGTGTGTGTGTGTGTGTATATATATATATATATATATATATATATATATATATATACATATATATATACATATATATATATATATACATATATAGATATGCATATAGATATATAGATATATATATATATATATATATATATATATATACACTGCATATTTACTGCAAAGTTTATCTGTAAGCTGAGTAGAAGCTACCTTTCTAAGTGTCTCTCCACCCCATGATGTCCCATACATTAATTTATATTCTCTACTTATCTGGCAAATAATTTCTTGGGAAAAGGATTAACTGACCATGGTGTTGGTCCACAGCTGTACAGTATGCAAAGCAGCCCTTGGTTCCTTCTTAGTTACATGTGGTAAACTGGACCTAATGGCAGCTTAATCTTCCCTTACCTGCTACTCAGCATATCCATGCAAATTGCCAGTGCTGTGCAGGCAGGGACTGCACATGCTCACTCAAGGCTTTGGCCCTCGGTCTGCACCCACTTGGTCACAATAGTCTCCATAAACAAGAGAAGATTGGTTTCACAGTAGGTCAGACTATCCCTGTAAATAAATGTAAATAGAAATAAATAATGTATATTGTAAGGGGGCAGCAAATGCTCATGAATCCACTATTTGCTATTGACTAGTCTTCATGGCTTGCAGCTCAAAAGTCATTGTAATTTCTCTTTCATTAATACAAGGTGGTACAGAAAACCCATGAAAATAGAAGCTGGATAAAACATTTAAGCTTTCCCACCCCCCACCCCCACCCCCACCCCCCCCACACACACACACACAAAGTGCATGACATCTAGTAATTTTCCTTGCAGCAGACACCCTACCACTATTCTTTGGATAGCTGAGAAAAAGTTGAGTCCCTTAGTAAGGATTGCTTTACCCACAGAGCTGCCTTCCTGCATCTGGAAAATGCATCTTCAAATCTCTTCCATAGACCTATAAGAAAGGCCCTTTCGCCAAATTTCAGATACTAAGACTAGTGCAGAATTAAGAAGTACTATCTATTCCCCTGTAGCTAAAGGTCATTGCCATACTGTTACTTCCAGACACTAATCTTAGGGGACATTCAATCCCTACTCTTTCTCTACCTGTGCCCAATGTTTATTTTATCTTTCACATAATTGCAGCATGGCCACATGGCAGCAAGCTGACTGTCGCACTTTGATGCAGAATCGCTCTTACTCTGCACTTACTACTGCTTGTTAGTAGCCTTCTAATTTACTGCATTCTGCACTTGTTTTTTAGTCATTTGTTAATTTAATTACATTTATTTGAACTGTATTTGCCGTATTGTTGCTACACACTCGGGTGTGCTGGCCTGCACTACAATTTCAATTGTATTTAATGCTGTTTTAGCTGCTTTTCTGTAACAAAAAAAAAAACTTCTAAGCTTGTTTCCTACCTTTCCTGTAACTAGTCAAGTCCAGATACAGACTTGCTGTATCCAGGACTGTTTGTAAGCTTCTGAGCCCCCCAAGCCTTTCTGTGTTGGAGGGAAGCCTTCTAGCTTATCAGTGGGAGTGGTAAGTACTAGTTAGCCGAGCCCTTCTGTGTTGGAGAGAAGCCTTCTAGCTTATCAGTGGGAGTGGTAAGCACTTGGTAGCCTATCCTCCATGGGAAGAGTGAGTTTTGGCCAGAAATTGTAGTTTATTTGGCCGTTTGGGCAGTTTTTCATCTCTTTCAACTTGCTGGCTTAAAAGCCTATGTTTGTACTTGTTCCCCACCTTTCCTGTAACTAGTCTAGTCCAGGTACAGATTTGCTGTATCCAGGACTCTTTGTAAGTTTCTGAGCTCCCTAAGCCTTTCTGTTTTGGAGGGAAACCTTCTAGCTTATCAGTGGGAGTGGTAAGCATTAGGTAGCCTATCTATCACAAGAGGAGTGGTTCCTGGCCTGGAAATCGTAGCTATTGGCCGTTTAGACAGTTTTTTTTCATCTCTTTCAACGTTCTAGTTTAAAAGCCGCACTTGCATTTGTTTCCCACCTTTCCTGCAACTAGCCTAGTCCAGATACAGAGTTGCTGTATCCAGGACTGTTGGTAAGCGTCTGAGCTCCACAAGCCTTTCTGTGTTGGAGGAAAGCCTTCTAGCTCATCAGTGGGAGTGGTAAGTACTAGTTAGCCTATCTACCATGAGAGGAGAGGTTCTTGGCCCAGAAATTGTGGTTCTTGGCCCAGAAATTGTAGTTTATTGACCATTTGGACAGTTTGTCCGTCTCTTTCAACTTTCTGGTTTGAAAGACCACATCTGCGCTTGTTTCCCATCTTTCCGGTAACTGACCAAGGGGGTAGCACTAGAAAGCCTTAAACTGATACAAACCTTCTAGTTTAGAAGAGATACTTTGGAGTGATAAGTAACAGTTTTCTGTACTTTCTTGCTGTACTGTTTTCCACCTAAACGCAGATTTTCCACCATTTATTATGATTTAAAAGCTTGTTTTTTTCACATATTGTACTTATTTGACTACCTGCACTTTTAAAAAGTTTTTTGTTTAAATAATTTAACTGTTGTAGGCTACACACTAAAGTGTGATAGCCTTTTCTGATCGTTTGTAGTAGTTTAAAGCTGTTTTAAGTGTATTTTTTACTGTTTTTGCCTTATCTTTTAAAAAAAACAAAAAAAAAAAACAAAAAAAATCCTTTTTTCCCACCTTTCTAAGCTAGTATAGTCTAGTTTTCAGGCTAATGCTGAATTTAGGGATGTGATACTAGTTTCTGAGTTGCCCGTACATTACTTGGATAGAAGGAAGTTTGTCTGTTCACCTATGAGAGAGGGGAGCTTTGAGCAACCTATCTGTCCCTGGAGGAGTGGTTCCAGCCCAGAAGTTAGTAGTTTATTGGCCATTTTGGGCTAATTTCTATCTCTTTCATTTCCCTACTATAAAAACCGAGTTTGCACAGTTTTGCACACCGGGCAGTGCCGGTTAGCTACGGTTAAATTATTCCCGGCTTTACTAAGTCTCCTCTTCAGTTTTTCCCTTGAAACTAGTCTAACTCTCAACCTAAGCACTCAAAAAAGCATCTTACAGCCCAGCACTTGCTCAGACCTAATAGCAAGCACTAATATACCCTGACACAGATTGCACAGCAGGGCAAGGCTCTTTATTCACCTCTCACCAACCAAGCGACTAAGCAGCTCACCCTACTATTTAGGCATGACCAAAGGGCAACTTCAGGTGCACTCTCCAGTCCAGCTGGTGAATCTGGGTATCCTGAGGCAATGTTACAACTGCCTCATGAACACAGTCAGCCCTCTACTCCTACCACAAAACACTAACATATGCGAGAGATGCAATTATACAGCCAAACTGGAAGCTAAGCTGTCTCCACCCAAGACTGGAACAGTCAAGAGGAGAAGGTTAACACTTGCACCACAACTCCAGCCGCACACAGACCTACCAAAACAGCACTGGCAAAAAATATGCATAAATACACAAAATCATAGTCGGAGGCTCTAAATAAAAACTTGCAAAAGCATCAGAGACCTCCAAAGCAGACACCCAAACCATCTGTACTTCCCATCACAAACCAGACAACACATAAAACACAAAATCAGTGTGCCGCACAATCACAGCACTTAAGGTGAAATAACATACCTAACACACTAGTAATAGGTGACTCTAAAGTCAGGCACACTGATGTCCCACTCACTAGGCTGGACAAGCAGAAGGTTACTGTTAGTTGCCTGTCGGGAGCCAGAATCCGCCACATAACACAAGCACTCAGGTCACTCCAGAACAAGTAGAAATATGACTCTGTCATTGTTCATGTTGGTGTGAATGACCTGAGACGTACCTCCTGGACTACATGAAAAGAGACATGGAAGAGCTCTCTGATCATGTAGCCCAAGCTGGTATGACCCTGACCCTGAGTAGCATCCTGCCCTCACCAAGAATGATACCTCAGTATAAAGAAAAACTGATTAATTTTAACAATTGGCTAAGCTTCTGGTGTCATTCAAAGGGGATCCAGTGTCTGTCAGTTTGGGACAACATGCTCGACAAGCCGCGTTGCTTCACAAGAGATGGCTTGCACCTGCCACCCCTAGGCTTTTGAATACTGGCCAAGGCTCTTGCTGCCCACTTAGTGCCTTTTTTAGGCAAAGCTCAAAAGTCAAACCCACCCCCGTAAACAGCACTATTAGCAAAACACTGAAGGTTATGCTACTCAACACCAGGAGTTTAAATCTCAAAATGCGCACACTCAAAGCACTCCTCAGTATGGAGAACATCGAAATCTGTGCAGTAACTGAAACCTGGTTCAAGGCTCCAGAGAGCACCCCAGCACCACCAGGCTACAACACATACCACACGTTTCGGCCACAGAACACGGACCGAAACACAAAATGAGGGGGTGTATCCATATTCGTCAAGGATACCTACACCTCCAGGTTAGTGGCGCAGCATGATACCTCTGAAATCATCCATGTGCAACTAACTTCGGGCAAATCTGCAATGTAAATTGTGGCCTGCTGCAGATCACCCTCCATGACCCAGGACCACCACTCCACCTTTCTGCAGACACTGGAAAACATGAAGATCCTATCAAACACCTTGATATTGGGCAATTTCAATTACCCTACCATTCACTGGGAAAACTACTTGAGTACAAATTCCCAGACCCAGCACTTCCTGGAATTCATCAACTCAAATGCCCTGGATCAGCTGGTAAACTCCCCTACCAGAAGTGAAAACATATTGGACCTGGTCATCACCAACAAGGGCGACAGGTGTTCCACACCGGAGGTCAACCCGTCACTGGTTAGATCAGACCATAAACTAATCACTCTGGATGTCCACACCCCACCACCACCCCCAACTAAGGAAACCACAGTAAAAAACTTTTCTAAAGCAAACTTCACCTTACTTAACCCACGCTAAAGGATAACACTGCCCAAGATGCAGAAACCTTTACAAATGCACTCTATGAGCACCTATAAGGATGCATGGATTGTGCCATCCCTAGCAAAACCAAGACTCACTCCTCTAAGAGAAGGAAACCAGTTTGGTGGATCCCTGCAATAAACAGGCTATACAATAGTTGGAGGAAACTAGTTCAGAATAAAAGCAAATCCCAAGAAGGAAAGAAATCCCTGATCAGTATCAGTAAGAAACTAAGGTCCCTCATGAAATCATCCAAGGCTAACTTTGAAAGACAAATAGCGAAGGATTCAAAAGATAACCACAAAGCCTTCTTTAGCTATGTTAAGAATCTAAATGGCAACTCACAGATATGCACTGAACTAATGCAAAATAGCACAAAATATACTGAACCTACTGATATTGGCAACATCCTGGCAGATAGATTCAGTGCAAACTTCACCCCCCTCTCACCTCCAAAAGGGCCCACAACAATACCGGAAAAGTGTAGTGTCCCAAAAATCACAGATGCACAGGTGAAAACAGCCCTTTCAAAAGCCAAAAACACAGCGTCAATGGACCAGAATGGTGTCCCAGGCTGCATCTTGCACAAACTACAGAACGAACTAACCCCCCCCACCTAAACATGCTGTTCAACCTCAGCCTCTCCACAGGCTACGTGCCCATAGAATGGCACACAGCAACAGTTATTCTTCTCCACTAAGGAGGGGCCACAACTGACCTTGGTAACTATCGCCCCATAAGCCTGACTAGGCTGGTCTGCAAGGCTGTGGAGCGCATCATCATGGAACTCATTAACAAAGACATTGGGAACCTCCAAACACTTGACCCGACCCAGTTAGGCTTTGTTAAGGGGCAGATTATGCCTACTAAACCTGGTTGACTTCTTCGAGGCAGTCACCAAGGCCATAGACGAGGGAAAGGTGGTTCACACAGCCTACCTTGACCTCGCCAAGGCTTTCAACACCATTCCCCACTCTGGTATTACAGAAAAACTCACCAGCCTGAACATAAACCCCTATGTCATGAGATGGGTTACCAGCTGGCCTACAGACAGAACTCACATGGTAAGAAGGTCCGACTCTAAACCAGTCACAAGTGGTGTCCTGCAAGGCTTGGTCCTGGGACCCCTACTGTTCGGCATATACTTCTCAGAAGTACAGGCAAACACAGGAGGACTGTGGCTAACCAAGTTCACTGATGACTGCAAACTGGGAGCCATAATTGATTCTCCAGCTGACACGGACATCCTCCAAAAGGTCCTTACTGAGATGGACACCTGGTGTCAAAGTCATGGCCTCAAGCTAAATGCCAAAAAATGCATAGTCATCCTGGTTGGGAAAAACAAAACACCCATGAATTACCACATAGGTGGCAGCCCCCTTAATACAGAAGAGGTAATAAGAGATCTGGGGACCCAGGTAGATAGCAATCTCTCCTTTGGCAGTCTTATTGCCAAAGTAGTTAGGAAATCCTTGTATGTGGCCCATCTAATTACTAAAGGGTTCGCCTCTAGAAATAAAGAGGTTATAGTGCCCCTCTACTTATCACTCATTAGACCCATCATAGAGTACAATGCCCCATTTGGGATGTACCTCACAAGACACTTCCAACAGCTGGAAAGACCACAAAAGTACCTCACCAAGAGGATTACTAGCCTCAAACATATGTCCTATGCAGCCCGACTGAAAAAACTCCGGCTGTACTTGGTGGCATATCGCTTACTCAGAGGTGATCTCTGCCTGACTTACAAAGCCATGTCCAACTCAGAATTGATGGACATGCTCCACCTAAAGAAATCCAAGTCACTGCGTGCCACATGCTCTAGTGAGCTAAACCTCGACACAACAATAAATAGAACATGCTGGAGGGATAGATTCCGGTCACAGAATCTCCCCATGCTTTGGAACAAAATTCCAAATTACATCAGGCAGAACCCCTCACTAACACTCTTCAAGAGAAACCTTGACGAGTGGATGGGTAACAGAAAATACACCCCTGGGATCACTTCATTGGCTCTGCTTGACAGAGGATCAGTTAATTAATCAATGGGGCGGCGAAAGCCGAAGCACTCTGGCTAGGCTTATAAATGCCCTCGGGCAGATAGCATAGTACCTACCTATGAATACCTCTCCAATAAATGTGCAAATTTGCACTTGTCATGACCAAGGTGAAGTCACAGCTGTTCATGAGAGGACACCAAGTTTTCTTTTCTCGATATAGATCATTCCAGCAGATGAGATAAAGACGAAAGCGATGCAGCTACCTTTATCTTTTCACATGTCCAGTGGTGGTTCTTCAGTGTTTCAGAGTTGCTTATAGGCCTCAGAACTCATATGAGATCTTATGACTCTCCATTTGTGTACTCCCCAGAACATCTTTCCACCAAGCCAGAAATCTACTTCCCTTTTGAAAACTAAGATAGTTTTTGCTAGATGGATGCAGTATGGAAGGATATTCTGTTGTGTCTGCTGCTCTGATTTAGTCTTAAAATTTGATAAAGGCTTTACAGCTAGGTATTTGTCATTTCTTGTGCCTTTACTTGAGTTTATGAACCTAATATTTGGAATAAAAATGATTTGTCTGCTTTAAAATTCCATATAAAATCACAACTATAAAGTGTGTAATGGGCTGAATATTAATTGAGCTCCATCATTCTCTCCCTTCTATGTGTTTCATAGATCTCATTTTATAGTAAACCACCTGTGTAGCCTTTGAATGCACGTAGAATATTAACACTGAATGAACAAAAAGGCTCCTCCTTATTGCAATATTGGTGCTATAAAACAGACACAATTTAAAATTAGCTTATTTTGCTGTAGTATTTTGATTTTTATTTTTTCACCACATATAGTGACTTACATTTCTTAACATGAAATTCCATAATTGTTTTGATTATGCCATATATACATATATATGTAGTTAGTATATCAACATATGATTGGAGGGATACCAGATCCTGCATATTAGCCACAATCCTGACTATTCTAGAGTAATTGCCAATACTGATTCAAGCTTATGCTTAACACTTTTCCCACCTGTCAAACCATACAACAGGTTTCCCTATATAGTCTGTCAGGAGTCATTTTAAAACATGCCAGAACTTTACTAGTTTTTGCATCTACAGGTAAACAGTTCCAGGATTCCACAACCATCTCTTCAGAATGACTTTATAGTTTTATTGATTCTTTTTAATGATCTTAACAGTTTGACCTCTTCTGTTTTTTAAACCTCTTTTTCATGCCAAGCACTTCTGTAATAACGGGTCCTGTATGGTATTGTATACCTTGAACATGTTCTCTGGCCCATTTCTGGAAGCATAGAGAGGGTTTAGAGAAGGAAGCAACCAGCATGGGTGCAAGTTGTCGGGGGCACGATCATCTTCATCAGCAGTTGCAGATGGGGCAAACTTGGCATTTATAACTGAAAATCGCTGATGCTATAATTGCTACAAGGACTTAATAAGTGAACTCCTAAAGAGCTTATTGGGTGGTATAGTAACAGTAGTAAACCACTTGCTACAATGTACATTTTTATTTGTTGCAATTGTTTTATTAAATTTTGAAGTAAGATGCTTTTCTATTAATGTTCCTTACTGTTGAGGGCTGTGGATATAGTTCCTGATATTTTTCTTTTTTGCTCATCAGTTCCTCGACTCTAAGTTGAAGGGCACAAGCTTGTCAGCAGTTCATTCTACAGAGGAGTGCCACATCAGGGAGTAGACTAGCACATCTGGAACAGACCATTGTGTTCCTCAGCTTGCGATGAGGGGCACAAACCTAGCAGACCTATCTCACGATGTTAGCACCAGATCAGGGAATGGAGTTTTTTTGCTTCTCACCTTAAAAGCTGAGGACTACCAGATCAGGGAATGATACCTGGCATTAGATGAGCAAGCTATAGGTCTGCCTGTGTCTGTAACCAGCTGTATATAATCATAGTTTCTGAAGTATTTCCTCATAAGGTATGTTTCCAGAATGGTGGTCAGTTTTGTAAATCTCATTTATATTTTTTCAACTCTGGTAACCACAAACATCTCCCATACTCTATTTTCAATGTAATTAAAGTTATAAATACTGTTTTCCTCACATGAATATTCTTAGATCTTACACATTTTATAATGCACCCAGTGATTTTGTTTCATTCTAATGCATCCAGTGAGTTGTTATATTCTTTCACTGCACAGTCTACATCATTAGTCAACTTTTCTCCACTGACTGGTGACCTAATTTGTATGGAAAACTTCACACCAGCCTCTAGAAGTGGAGGTAATTATGATGTCTCAACTCCAAGCCTCTGTTTTCAGAATCCTCAAAATAAGTTCTATCCTCTTTGCCAACCTTTCCCATCACTCCATTCTCTTAAACTGACCCCAGTGTGACATCACATGACAAGTATGAGAATGCCAAGTCTACATTTTTTCGGTTTGCAACTGATAATTCTTAGCACCGTAGACACAGAGGACCAGACTGTTGGTTTACTTGAGGCATCAGACTTAAAACTGGACACTATGTTTATAATGAAACTGCAGTTCTAACATGACACACTGAGTTTTTGACAGGTTCAAAAGTTACCTATATAGTGAACTTTAACCTGTACAATACAAAATGGCTCTTCAGCCCACATTAGATAGCAATCAAAATTCCTTAGCCTTGATACTGGAACCCATTTTGTTTTTACTACTCACAACTAGTCTATAACAAGAATGTCTGATGTGCATAACTCAAACTCTACCAGTATGTCTCTTCAAAAAACCTATAACACATCTCCTTTCCTTCCGAAAATGCTCAGGGGGATTACCTCTCACTATGGGCAGAAAAAAAATTGTTATAAATTGTTTAGGTCAGTGACAACATTTGGGGTTCACCAATGTAACTTTCACAAAGCACAATACTTATGATATATTTTTAGCCAGTGATAGCTATATTTCACCCGTTCTCCAAGCCTAACTGGTCAGTGAAGTTGCATATGAAATGACTGAGCTTCGCTTAACAATCAGCATCTGTCTTCACCATAGAAATGCTCTTTTTTCATTTATATTTTGCATTGTGGGACTAACCTTTGGTGATGACTTCATCAATGCCTTATCTGTTTGTGACACAGATTGCATGTATATTTGTCACTGAGCCTACCAGACTGCTCTGTTGATGTATTTCCTGTTCCATGTATGTCCTAGGTCTCCTGCATCCTGAGTAGTGTCCACTCCAGTTCAATTAGTACTCGTGTCCTAACATCCACACTGGTCAGATCGAAGGAAGCCATGTATGTCCTAGGTTTCCTGCATCCTGAGTAGTGTCCACTCCAGTTCAATTAGTACTCATGTCCTAACATCCGCACTGGTCAGATCGAAGGAAGCCATGTATGTCCTAGGTCTCCTACATCCTGAGTGGTGTCCACTCCAGTTCAATTGGTACTCATGCCCCAGCCTCCACACTGCTCACTGTACCAGAGCTTATATATCAGGTGTTCTTGCCTTCATGAAGACTTTGAGAGGGTACCACCTTCTCCTCTCCAGGTGTTTTTCCTACTTAAATTCTCTGCTCCTACACGACTACCTACTCTCTTCCCTGTTACATATTACCTCTTCATTGTCCTCTCCCCGGACCCCTGTTTTAACTTTAAGTAATTTTGTCATCTCAACAGTACCTTGTACTCCTAAACTTTAATAAAATTATTTTCCAGACTCCTTTCAAGCCCCCTTCACAGCTGAACAGTATGTGCTACCTTTTGACACTGCGCTGTTATGTTTTCTATGATGACAGCGTGTAGTACCTTATAACCAGTCCTAATGCCTTCCCCATGAAATTCTGACCAGGCGTTCCATTATTCAGTTTTTATTGCAGTTTCAAATGTTATAATCAAACAACCAGAGAGAACCTCTGGTTATTCATAGTTTATGTATATAAGCATGTTTCAGCCCTGCTTTGTATCTAGCCCATGTTATACATGTGTTAGGAATAGCCCATGTTATACATGTGTTAGGAATAGCCCATGTTATACATGTGTTAGGAATAGCCCATGTTATACATGTGTTAGGAATAGCCCATGTTATACATGTGTTAGGAATACAGACAGCGTTTAACACGGTTTTGTTATGTGCACTCCTGCTCCACACTTTGCCTTACATTGTGCCTTAACTATGTCATGCATCACTTGGAAGATACATTCCACATAGAACTGACTTCTATTCTGCACATTCCTGCTTCATGATGTGTCTTATGCATTTCATACAATACTGAAGTGTTCATTGTGCACAATACACTTAACTCATGTTATGCATCACTTGGAAGATACATTCCACATAGAACTGACTTCTATTCTGCACATTCCTGCTTCATGATGTGTCTTATGCATTTCATACAATACTGAAGTGTTCATTGTGCACAATACACTTAACTCATGTTATGCACCACTTGAGGTACATTCATTTAGTAGTACAGTTCACTTGTGAATGTGTTCAGGCCTAAGGCATGCCTTGCCACTTTACTAGGTCTGCTGAAGCTGTGCTGAGTACATTAACTATAGAAGATAAGTACCATATATCTACAGAATGCAAAGATGAATGCTTCTACATGGTATACCATCCTACTGAGTGCCTCATGTATGGACAATGAGTACTATCTACCTCCACAATGCACACAGATGGATACTATCATATTGCATACCAGCTTAAGTAAGTAGCAGTTTTTGTAGTGTACACTATGTTCCACAAAGAGTATTTGCTCATTTTGGAGAGTGTTCTTTTCTGCAGCACATTTGTGTACATTGATTCAAAGTCAGACCTTTGCCCCTTTAGTTTACCTGTTTCCTATAGACTGAGTCTATTCCACAGTGCAGATATACATCTCTGAAGGCATGTGACTGTACATTGTTTACTTTGTAGTGTCTTTGTTCTGGTACTTGTACTTAAGTCATGCCAAACAGTTATAACTTTTGTCCAGTGAACAAATATATGTGCACGATAAACCACGGTTTTGAGCATACTGTTGGAATGCTGAATTGACAAGATGGTACTAGGAATTAATCAACATAAATACTCCTCTTCAACATTTCCATTTTTGGGGGGTGGAGGTGCTGTAAAGACAAATGTTAGAGCAGCTGTGTAGTAGTCTAGTAGATAAACATGAGAGATTACGGAGTTTAGCAATTTGGGCCAGAACGTTTTCACAAAACCTCTATTTCTTCTTTTTGTGAGTACTTGTAAAACTGTCATTCAGTTAATTCAGTGATCTGTGCTTAAGATACCATTGTGTGTGTGCATGTGCGTGTGTGTGTGTGTGTGTGTGTGTGTGTGTGTGTGTGTGTGTGTGTGTGTGTGTGTGTGTGTGTGTGTGTTTAAAAAAGGGAAAATTAGTTGAGCAGGAATGATGTCTGCATATCAATCACTAAAACAGACTGTTGTCATAACTTCTTAAATAAGATCCATAACTACTCTTAAGGCTGGAAAGGCACTAGGTTACATTCTCTGTTGTATTTTATATGCATTTACATAGATATAGATATATATGAAAAAATATAAAATCAGAATCATAACTGGAAATTACACTGAACAGCTACTACAATTCCTAGAATTTCAACTCATGAAAATGGAGTTACTATAAACCACTGTCTCTAATTGGCTGGTATATATCTGCTAAAGACATAATGGTTGAAGAATAAGTCGGGCAGTTAGCATGTAATTCATTGCTATAGTTGAAAAGATCATTTTGATATTTTAATTACCAGAATGCTGGCATTTTTCTGCTGTTTGGAAGTTGTCCTCCATGGTACTAATGTAGTGATGCACCGAATGGTGCTGCAAATTGATGAAATGAGGGGCGGGCCTCATCAGTTAAAAATAAATCTCTCTTCTGAGGTACTGATGTCTAATGTAATACATCTTCAATGTATATGGCTAAAATGTTGTGAAACTCTTTGTTTAGGGAGAACTTGAAGGCTCTGTACAGAGGTGATCTCCTGAATGTATTTCATCAGCATCAGAAGCTCCGCTCTTCTCGTTCCCTTCTGGTTAGTTGGATGAGCTTCACCAGTTATCAGACTGCTGTCATCTGTTTAGGTAAGATTTGTTCATACAACATGCAGACCTTGAGTAACCAGAAGTAAAGATGTTACACCGTGCTTTGCAAATGTTCCTGAGTGGCACAGTATTTGGTGAAAAGCTTTTTGTGTTCAGCATTTTAGTAGACTACTTCCAGGTGATGTCACAGTAACCAGGAAACTCAAAAATGTGTTGACACTGAATTTGCAGTTGTTGGTAATGGAGTGCAATAAGAATTAATATAAAGAAGATTAAGGAATTATGCAGTCGTCACAGATAGGGTTTAGCTTACAGAAATATAGATGTAACCACATTGCTTTCTGTCCTGCTTAACCCATTACATATATTGTAATGCATATAAAATTTGATTGTTAATTTTTGAGTGCCGGGTATTTATCTTTGACAACCAATCATTTGTCTATAAACTTAGTCATTTGTTTAACTTTTTTAATGTCCTCACTGCCATTGGTCATCATTTCTCTTTTGATTTTTCTCCAGCTCTCGTCATAGAGCAGATCGTTCTGTTCATTTGTGTACTGTTTTTTGCCTACCTAATAGCCATCCCTGTTCTTTATGGAAGGAACTTGATTTTGCTTATAATCCTCAGTCGGATGTGGTAAGTACTAACTTGATAGGAATGGCATGCAAAGATACCTGATGTAGCCCAAAACAGCTGTAATTACCTTTGCTTAAGTCCTCCTAATTTTATATTTTTGCTGAAAACTTAGTATAAGCATGCATACACTTCAAAATAGCTGAACAATCAGGAAATGTGATTCATAGAGTCCAAGGAGATGGCAAAAGCAAAATGATTTTATACGAAATGTATCCCTGTTTTATATAATATCATGTATAGTTTTAGTTTTCTCTCAAATTTCCCTTTATAAGTCGTGACATGTGACTTTGCTGTAGAGTTGTAACATTTTTTTTAGGATGATACAGGTGGAGTTGTTGGAAGATTCTAATTAAGTTTGCACCAGTATTCTAATGCGTTTTGAAACTCAGAAGTAACATCATCACTTTTCTTTGCATACAGAGAACTGGAATGATGCTACATTGTTCACTGTCTGCACAGGATATTCAACATGCAAACACATTTGAGAATATACAGAAATAAAGGGGAGGGGGAACTAGCCTGAGACCTTTGTAAAAGACTCTGTTGTTTTTTAGATTTAAATATAAATTATACATATAAGAGTACATCCGAATTCTAATAGCAAGTGATGTTGTAGTAAATTACATTACAACTTGATGCAAAGTCTGTAAATATCCGCATTATTATTCCATAATAATGCTAATCTTCACCTCCTTTTCATGTTGGATTAGAAATAATAGGGAATCATTTTAAGACCAAAGAAAAACAAAATAGATGGTTTCATGTTACTGGAATGGTAGTCATTTCACCAAAAGCACTCCTGAAAAATCCTACGGTAGTTGCTTTTGATCTACAGAATTCTGCGAAAAGATAGCATTGACTTTGGGGTTATAACAACTCAAAGATTTTTCCCCTCTCAGTCATTGCTGTGGTGGATCTATGTTAGTTAGCAAGAGATGGGGGTTCCCCCCAACATTATATTTAGTTTGTCCAGATTTAGATTTGTGTAGATTTATGCATATGAGCTGCAGAAGAATTTCATCCTGTAGTCTTAGGTTTGATTCCCTACATTTCCATGTGACTACTGTGTCACTTTGGGCAAGTCACTAAACCAAACGGTGCTCTTGGCTTTGCCCTAGAAAAGCTTTATCCGAAAGCTTGTTCACTGGGTTGGTTATGTCACCTTTCTAGTAATTACAAATATGATCCATATTGTATTACAATATGTGGATGATGCCAACATGGGGATTAATTTGTCCCCTAATGTGAAAAATATGAATAATGTTGGTGGGTTTTAGAGCAGACAGAACTTCATAACATACCCAATAGCAAAAAAAAAAAAAAAAAAAAAACTAGAAGTCTGCTGTAAATCTGCATGGCCATTATCAGACTAAACTGATAAAGAACAGTTATTTTAACTAGAATGTAACCCTGTAATGCCCTAGGAGATCCAAGTATGTTTCGACCTTCCTATGAGAACTTAAAACACTGTAATCCATATCATATGTGCCTTTTGGTGTATCTAAGAAAATTTAACAGTACGGAGACATTGCTTCCCAGTCACCCCCAAAAAGGGACTGTGTGTCCAGTGGGTCTACCTGGTTAACACTTTGGTATTATTATTACACATTTCATTACGAATAATTTAAAACAAACATCTTACATAATATCCATTAGTAATTATTCAGACCTGCTGAACTCCATCTCATACAGCTGTATATGCATTTTCTAAAGTGTTTTCCCTTGGAGTGTGTTCTGACAGTGATTTGTCACTAGATATTAAATGTGGGTATGGTACAGCTTATGGATTATAGAGGCCAGAACTTCTCCCCCTGTGTTCCAACATATACATGGCATTACTAGTAATGCACATTATGATTTCAAACAGAACTACAAGTGGTTTGGTTTTGTTACAATTTGTACCAGTTTATGAGCAGAACCTAAATGTAGGTAGAGAGCACAGACAGAACATGTGATATACTAGTTGCTATGAAACGGTCAGATGATTAACAACCTTGGTTTGCTTTATGTTAGGTCAAAGCCTTCTTAATAGAAGATTCAAGCCTGTTATTGTTAATTCTGGCATCAGATACTCCTCCTTCAGCAGGCTTCAAACTGAAAATACAGTACTCTGCAAAGTATTACCTAACTAAACTAGTCAGACATCCCTAGAAGCATGTTTCTGCTTCTACTAGAAATTGCTACCACATTTGCTTTGATGTCTTCATGAACATTCTCCTTAGTGTGCAGCTTCATATTAGGATAAAGATAGTTCAACAGTTTGATAGTTTACTGTAGATTTATGCATATGAGCTGCAGAAGAATTTCATCCTGTAGTCTTAGGTTTGATTCCTTATATTTCCATTTGCCTACTGTGTCACTTTGGACAAGTCACTAAACCAAACGGAGCTCTTGGGTTTGCCCTAGAAAAGAAACAATTGTAGCTAGTAAGATTATCTAATCAATTAATAATTTAATAAATGAAATATCATGTCAGTTATGAGACTGTTAGAAACCTAGTGTGTAGGTCATGTAAGAATGTTATCACTCGACCAACTCTTTCTCTCTTTTCCTGTGTTGTGAGATCATGAAGTATATGTTTTAAGTCTGGCAGGGTGGTGGGGATTTGTTTTGAACTGTTGTGTTACATTGTGTGTATAAGGCAGCTTTCAAGGACTTGTGATCAAAGAGTGGTCACCCCAAGCAGTCAGGTCTCACGCTTTGAGTAAAACCATCATGACTTTTAGATCTGTGAAGTAAAATGGTAGTATTATCAGGAGTTCTTGTTGATCTGTTGTTAAAGGGGTTTGAGGAACTGCTTGGTCAAATGTGACATGGATGAGTTTGAAACTTGTCAGCTGGTGTTTTCATTTGAGAGTTACTGTCAGTAAGTTTTCTGTTACTGTGCCAATCCTGATCCAAAGTTTGGGGCTTTTTCAAATTTCTCTGCAGTTGTAAAACAATGGTATTAGTACATATATAAACAAGGGGGTGGGAGTTGCAGGAGTACTTACCCTCCTAAAAAACAGTTTTTTATTTGTATCTATATCATATTTTTCTCTTAACTGAGGCAGAGCACGGATCAACATTGACAGTTTTCAGACTGACTGGAAGCATTAGTTAAGTGACTTGCTCAGCATTACACAGTCGGTGAATGGAAGCTGAGAGGAATTGAACCCTGGACTACAGGAAGCAGGTTCTTAACTGCTCTTAGCCTTAATCCACTGCACAAATAGGCAGCAGACACATTTTTAGTTAGACTAACGCTGTTTACAAAACATAAATTAATTCTGGAAAAAGCTTGACAGGTCTGATTTGTTCTGTTTAAGCCTTAACTTGATTCAAATAGATAAGACATAATGAAACGTTTTGTAAAAGAAAAAATGGCTGGACTTATGAAGCACTGGAGAAGCCAACAGATTACATTTTCTTCTGATATGTTTCCTAGATTTGTGGCAAGTCTGTGGAGCACATTTGTGAATGAGAATGTGGATTTCTCTTGAGATTCATAAGTGGCTGGTAAATTTGAACTGCATTACCTCCACACAGAGACTCAGCTGTGGTTCAAGGCTGGTGGCTGTTCTCTCTTGCCAAAGGCAATGACTACATGTGTCTGCTGTAGGTTTGAAAGCTATAATCATATCATGCTTTTCGGCCCCAAAACCCGGGCTGAACCACAAAGGGAGGGGGAGTGTCCATATTCATAAAGGACACCCACACCTCCAGGTTAGTAGCAACACATGAAGCATCAGAGACCATACAGGTGCAACTAACCATAGGCAAAACTGCTATACAACTGGTAGCATGTTACAGACCACCCTCCCAATCTCAAGAACCCCACTCAGCCTTCCTGAAGACATTGGAGGATATGAATGTATCACAAAATACCATCATACTGGGAGACTTCAACTACCCAAACATAGATTGGGTACATTTTTCTAGCCCTAATACCCTAGCCCAAAGGTTCCTGGAATTCATAAATTCAAATGCACTGGAACAACTAGTCACCTCTCCCACTAGGGGAGATAATATACTAGACCTGATCATCATAAACATGGGGACAAAATGCTCCACACTGGAAGTATACCCCTCACTAGTGAGATCTGACCACAAACTAATCACCCTGGATATACATATCCCACCTCCACCCCCAGCACAAAAGACTACAGTGAAAAACTTCTCAAAAGCAGACTTCACTCTTCTTAAGACTGAGATGGTATCCTTTAAGCCCACTGTGCCAGTGGATACCACATCCCACAATGCCAAATCCTTCACAAATGCTTTCTATGGACATCTCCAAGAATGCATGGATCATGCAATCCCAAACAAATCCAAGTCCCTCTCCACCAAATGTAAGCATCCTGTCTGGTGGACCTCAGCCATAAACAAATTGTATAACAAAAGAAGGAAGCTACTGCACGTCAGAGAGAAATCCCATGAAGGGAAGACATCTCTGATCAACATTAGCAGAAAACTACGTTCTCTCATAAAAACATCCAAGGCAAACTTTGAGAGAAAAATCGCTAAGGACACTAAAGATAACCACAAAGCCTTCTTCAGCTATGTTAGAAACCTGGGCGGAAACCCTCAGATATGCTCAGAGTTGGTTCACAACAACAAAAAATACACTGAACCCACAGATATTGCTAACATTCTGGCTGACCGGTTCAGTGCAAATTTCTCCCCTCCTTCACCCCCAAAAGAAGAAATACTTATCCCAGCTGAATGTAATCTCCCTGTCATCTCAGATGTCCAAGTGAGAACCGCCCTAAACAAAGAAAAAAAACACAGCATCAATGGGACCTGACGGTATCCTGGGGTGCGTGTTACGTGAACTCCAAGAGGAGCTAAACCCACACATAAAAACGCTATTTAACCTTAGCCTTACTTCGGGATATGTACCTGAACACTGGCGTACAGCAACAGTGGTCCCACTCCATAAGGGGGGTGCCTCTACAGACCCTGGAAACTACTGCCCCATAAGCTTAACTAGCCTGGTCTGCAAAGCTATGGAAAGAATCATTATGGAACTCATAAACAGAGACATAGGGGACCTACAGACACTTGACCCCACCCAGTTCGGCTTTGTAAAGGGCAGATCCTGCCTTTTAAACATGGTTGACTTTTTTGAAACAGTCATTAGAGCCATTGATGAGGGCAAAGCAGTCCATACAGCATACCTGGACTTGGCTAAGGCCTTCGACACAATACCCCACTCAGGCATCATAGATAAGCTAAACAGCTTAAAAGTAAACCCTTGTGTCACTAGATGGGTTGCAAACTGGCTAAAGGACAGAACCCATAAAGTTAAAATCGCTGGAGCAATGTCAGACTCAAAGCCAGTCACAAGTGGTGTCCCACAGGGATCTGTCCTGGGACCCCTCTTGTTCGGCATTTATTTCTCAGATGTTAAAGCAAACATGGGAGGGCTGTGGCTGACAAAGTTCGCAGATGACTGCAAACTAGGCGCCATAGTCGATACACCAGCAGACACACACATCCTACAAAATGCCTCACAGAAACGGACAACTGGTGCCGTAGTCACGGCCTTAAACTAAATGCCAAAAATGTATAGTCATCCCTTTGGAAAAACAAAGTACCCACAAATTATCACATAGACAGCAACCCACTGAGTACGGAAAAAGTAATCAGAGACCTAGGGACCCAAGTAGACAGCGACCTCTCATTTGACACCCATGTTGCCAAAGTGGTTAGAAAAACATTCTACCTTGCACACCTCATCATGAAGGGATTCACATCCAGATCCAAGGATGTCATTGTACCCCTATATTCCTCCCTCATCAGACCCATGATTGAGTACAATGCCGCATTTGGTATGTACCTCACCCGGCATTTGCAACAGCTGGAGAGACCACAAAAGTACCTAACCAAAAGGATCAAGGGTCTCCAACATATGTCTTATTCTGCCAGACTAAAGAAACTTCAGCTCTATTCAGTAGTATACTGCCTGCTCAGAGGTGATCTCTGCCTGACGTACAAGGCCATGTCCAGTCAGGATCTGATGGACATGCTCCACCTCAAAAAATCCAAATCCATCAGGACCACGAGAGATAAAGACTTAAACCTCGGCACAAGTATGAATAGGACATGCTGGAGGGATAGATTCATAACCCAGAGGCTTCCCATGCTTTGGAACAGGATCCCAGTTCATATTAGGCAGAGCGCCTCATTGACTCTCTTCAAGAGAAATCTTGATGAGTGGATGGGAGATCGTAAGTTTACCCCAGGGGTCACATCTGTGTCACTGCTAGACAGGGGCACAGTAAACTAATTCTATTATATAAGGGGACCTTCATTGTGTCACTACTAGACAGAGGCACAGTATTCTAGATTTATTCTGTACATTTTTGTACCATTTCATGGGGTGGCAAAAGCCACATCACTATGGCTAGGCTTACAAATGCCCCAGGGCAGATAGCCTAGTACTATACTATGAAACTATGAAACTATAGGAGACAATACTGTTTCTAGTGGACTACAATATATACACTTTATACTGTTCGATCATTGTCCAGGATAGAAAAAAACTTTGTGATGACCCTCAGTCCCTTGTCTGATCATGCCACCCTCACAGCTTTGAGTTGCCAGAGGGTGACCTGGAAGCTACCAGTAACATGGATATTGAATTTCAGTAGGAAATTAAGACCCTTATATCCCAGATGTAGGAAAATATTAAATTTGTTTTCTTAATTCAATTAGCCCTAGTGAACAATTCCCATTTCCCAAGGGACTGCAAAATATGTTAATTGTAGAAATAATCAAACTAATCTTGTAGCCTAGGCTACTTTAGCAATATAAGCTATGCAAAGTGCAACTCACATAGGTAATGCTACTAATTCACATAATGATACTGTAGCTTACATTAGGTGTGTGTTAAATACAGAATGTTATAAGTAACATAATGATAGTGTAGCTTACATTAGGAGTGTGTTACATAAATAATGTTATAAGTAACATAATGATACTGTAGCTTACATTGTGTGTTACATAAATATTATAAGTAACATAATTATATTGTAACTTACATTAGGTGTGTGTTACATAAATAATAAGTAACATAATGATATTGTAGCTTACATTATGTGTGTGTTAAATAATGTTATAAGTAACTGCAAAAAATAGAACTAAATATAACATCCACGGGAATCAAGCAAGCGGTCAACAACTAAAAGTTCAAAATAAAAGACGCGGACTATAAATACCAGAATTTATAAATACTATAATTTTGTTTTATTTATTTAAGTAGAGTAATTCATAATTATTAAATTATTTTATATGTGTTATAGAGCTATTAGGTGTTGGTTTAAGATATTTATGCTTTTATGCTGTATTTTTATATATTTTTCATGTATTTATATCATACGGTGTTAGCGCCTGAGTTGAATATACACCATAGATGTTTAAACATTTATTATATTACTAATCTACTTAAAATTTTTTTAGAATATCTGTTTAAATGATGTCACTGTTTTATTCACCAATTGAATGCAAGGATTGTATATTTAAACGATAGACTGTTTTTTAAATCATGTCTGATGAAGCCGAAAGGTGAAAGCGCTTACTTCTGTCATTAAACTTGGACTGGTTTTATAGTCCGCGTCTTTTATTTTGAACTTTTAGTTGTTGACCACTTGCTTGATTCCCGTGGATGTTATATTTAGTTCTATTTTTTGGAGTTATTTATTTTATTCATACAGCCACAGGAATCTTTACCCTCTGGTGTTGTGCCTGCGTGTGAATGTTATAAGTAACATAATGATAGTTTTACTTACATTAGGTGTGTGTTATGTAATTAATGCTATAAGTAATGTAATGGTAGTGTAGCTTACATTAGGTTTGTGTTACATAAATAATGTTATAAGAAACATAATGATACTGTAGCTTACATTAGGTTTGTGTTACATAAATAATGTTATAGGTAACATAATGATAGTGTAGCTTACATTAGGTGTGTGTTACATAAATAATGATATAATTAGCACACAGATACTGTAGCTTATATTAGGTGTGTGTTCCATAAATATTTTCTAAGTCGCATAATGATAACTGTAACATACGTTGTGTGGGTTACATAAATAATGTCATAAGTAACATGATATTGTAGCTTACATTAGGTGTGTGTTACAAAAATAATGTTATAAGTAACATAATCATAGTGTAGCTTGCATTAGGTGTGAGTTACAAAAATAATGTTATAAGTAACCTAACGATTCTATAGCTTACATTAGGTGTGTGTTACATAAATATTGTTATATGTAACATAATGATACTGTAGCTTACATTAGGTGTGTGTTACATAAATAATGTTATAAGTAACATAATGGTAGTGTAGCTTACATTAGGTGTGTTCATAGGTTCATAAGTTGGTACTAGGCTATCAGCCCTAGGGCCTATACAAGCCTAGCCATAACAAGTCCCTGGCTATGGTGTGTTACATGAATAATATTATAAGTAATAAATGATTCTGTAGCTTACATTAGGTGTGTATTACATAAATAATGTTATAAGTAACATATTGATAGTGTGGCTTACAGTTAGGTGTGTGTTGCATAAATAATGGTATAAGTAACATAATGATAGTGTGTCCTACATTAGGTGTGTGTTATATAATGTTATAAGTAACATAATGATATTGTAGCTTACATTATGTGGGTGTTTCATAATGTTATAAGCAACATAATGATAGTTTTACTTACATTAGGTTTGTGTTACATAAATAATGTTATAAGAAACATAATGATACTGTAGCTTACATTAGGTTTGTGTTACATAAATAATGTTATAGGTAACATGATCACTGAAACTTACATTGTATGTGTTACATAAATAATTTCACAGGTAACATTATGATAGTTTATCTTACATTAGGTGTGTGCTACATAAATAATGTTATAAGTAACATAATGATATCGTAGCTTACATTAGGTGTGTGTTACATAGATAATGTTATAAGTAACACAATGGTACTGTAGCCTACATTAGGTGTGTGTTACATAATAATATTTAAGTGACATAATGGTAACTGTAACTTACATTGTGTGTGTTACAAAAATAATGTTATAAGTAACATAATGATAGTGTAGCTTGCATTAGGTGTGAGTTACAAAAATAATGTTATAAGTAACCTAACAATTCTATAGCTTACATTAGGTGTATGTTACATAAATATTGTTATATGTAACATAATGATACTGTAGCTTACATTAGGTGTGTGTTACATACATAAATAATGTTATAAGTAACATAATGATACTGTAGCTTACATTAGGTGTGTGTTACCTAAATATTGTTATAAGTAACATAATGATAGTGTAGCTTACATTAGGTGTGTGTTACATAAATAATGTTATAAGTGACATAATGACACTGTAGCTTACATTAGGTGTGTGTTACATAAATAATAAGTAACATAATGATATTGTAGCTCACATTAGGTATGTGTTACCTAAATATTGTTATAAGTAAAATAATTATAGTGTAGCTTACATTAGGTGTGTGTTACATAAATAATGTTATAAGTAATATAATGACACTGTAGCTTACATTAGGTGTGTGTTACATAAATAATGTCATAAGTAACAATGATTGTGTAGCTTACATTAGGTGTGTGTTACATAAATAATGTTATAAGTTACATAACAATACTATAGCTTACGTTAGGTGTGTGCTACATAAATAATGCTATAAGTAACATGATACTGTAGCTTACATTGGGTGTGTGTTACATAAATAATGTTATAAGTTACATAATGATACTTTAGCTTATATAAGGTATGTGTTACATAAATAAGATTAAAAGTAACACAGTGATGTTGTAGCTTACATTAGGTGTGTCTTGCATAAATAGTGGGATAAGTAACAAAATGATAATTGTAACTTACATTGTATGTGTTACAAAAATAATGTTACAAGTAACATAATGATAGTGTAGGTTACATTAGGTGTGTGTTACGTAAATAATGGTATAAGTAACATAATGATACTGTAGCTTGCATTAGGTGTGTTACATAGTGTTATATACAACATAATGATCGTGCAGCTTACATTAGGTGTGTGTTACATAAATAATGTTATAAGTATAATGATAGTGTAGCTTATATTAGGTGAACGTTACATAAATAATGTTATAAGTAAACATAATGATAGTGCAGTTTTCATCAAGTGTGTGTTATATAAATACTGTTATAATTAACATAATGATACCGTAGCCTACATTCGGTGCATGTTACATAAATAATGTACATAATGATAGTGTAGCTTTCATTACATGTGTGTTACATAAATAATGTTATAAGTAACATTAGGTTATAAGTAACATAATGATAGTGTAGCTTACATTAGCTGTGTGTTACATAAATAATGTTATAAGTAACATACTGTAGCTTATATTAGGTGTGTCTTACATAAGTAATGTTATAAGTATCATAATGATTGTGTAGCTTACATTAGGTGTGTCCTACATAAATAATGTTACTATCTTACATTAATAATATTATAAGTAAAAGAATGATAGTGTAGCTTACATTAGGAGTATGTTACTTAAATAATGTTATAAGTAACATAATGATATCTTAGCTTACATTAGTTGTGTGTTACTTAAATAATGTAAGTAGCATACTGATAGTGTGGTTTACATTAGGTGTGTGTTACATAAATAATATTATAGGTGACATGATAGTGTAGCTTACATTAGGTGTGTGTTACATAAATGTTCTAAGTAACATACTGATAACCATAGCTTACATTAGCTGTGTTTTACATAAATAATATTATAAGTAACATAATGATAGTGTATATTACATTAGGTGTGTGTTACATAAATATTGTTATAAGAAACATAGTGATACTGCAGCTTATGTAACACACACCTAATGTTACTATATTACATTAATAATGTTATAAGTAAAATAATAGTGTAGGTTGCATTAGGTGTGTGTTACATAAATATTTTATAGGTAACATAATGATAGTGTAGCTTACATTAGGTGTGTGTTACATAAATAATGTTATACGTAACATAATGATATTGTAGCTTACATTAGGTGTGTGTTACATAAATAATGTTATAAGTAACACAATGGTATTGTAGCCTCCATTAGGTGTGCGTTACATAATAATGTTTAAGTAACATAATGGTACTGTAGCTTACATTGGGTGTGTGTTACATAAATAATGTAATGTTACATAATGATACTTTAGCTTATATAAGGTGTGTGTTACATAAATAAGGTTAAAAGTAACACAATGATATTGTAGGTTACTTTAGGTGTGTCTTACATAAATAATGGGATAAGTAACAAAATGATAACTGTAATTTACATTGTGTGTGTTAAATAATGTTATAAGTAACATAATGATACTGTACCATATATTGTGTGTGTTACATAAATAATATAAGTAACATAATGATAACTGTAACTTACATTGTATGTGTTACAAAAATGTTACAAGTAACATAATGATAGTGTGGGTTACATTAGGTGTGTGTTACATAAATAATGGTATAAGTAACATAATGATACTGTAGCGTACATTAGGTGTGTGTTACATAAATATTGCTATAAGTACCATAATGATAGTGTAGCTTACATTAGGTGTGTGTTACATAAATAATGTTATAAGTTACATAATGATACTTTAGCTTACGTTAGGTGTGTGTTACATAGTGTTATATACAACATAATGATTGTGCAGCTTACATTAGGTGTGTGTTACATAAATAATGTTATAGGTATCATAATAATAGTGTAGTTTTCATCAGGTGTGTGTTACATAAATACTGTTATAAGTAACATGATGATACTGTAGCTTACATTCGGTGCATGTTACATAAATAATGTACATAGTGATAGTGTAGCTTACATTAGGTGTGTGTTACATAAATAATGTTATAAGTAACATACTGTAGCTTACATTAGGTGTGTCTTACATAAATAATGTTACTATGTTGCATTAATAATAATATAAGTAAAAGAATGATAGTGTAGCTTTCATTAGGTGTGTGTTACTTAAATAAGGTTATAAGCAACATAATGATATGTTAGCCTACATTAGTTGTGTGTTACTTAAATAATGTAAGTAACATACTGATAGTGTGGTTTACATTAGGTGTGTGTTACATAAATAATATTATATGTAACTTGATAGTGTAGCTTACATTAGGTATGTGTTACATAAATGTTCTAAGTAACATACTGATAACTATAGCTTATATTAGGTGTGTGTTACATAAATAATGTTATAAGTAACATAATGATAGTGTAGCTTACATTAGGTGTGTGTTATATAAATAATGCTACTATGTTACATTAATAATGTTATAAGTAAAATAATAGTATAGCTGACATTAGTTGTGTGTTACATAAATATATGTAACATGATAGTGTAGCTTACATTAGGTGTGCGTTACATAATAATGTTATAAGTAACATAATGATACTGTACCTTATATTAGGTGTGTTTTACATAAGTAATGTTTTAAGTAACACAATGATAGTGTAGCTTACATTAGGTGTGTGTTACATAATGTTATAAGTAACATAATGATACTGTAGCTTGCATTAAGAGGGTGTTACATAAATATTGTTATAAGCAACATAATTATACTGTAACGTACATTAGGTGTGTTAAATAAATAGTGTTATAAGTAACATAATGATACTGTAGTTTACATTAGGGGTGTGTTACATAAATAATGGTATAAGTAACATAATGATAGTGTAGATTACATTAGGTGTGTGTTACATAAATTTTGTTATAAGTAACATAGTGATACTGTAGCTTATGTAACACACACCTAATGTTACTATGTTACATTAATAATGTTATAAGTAAATTAATTATAGTGTAAGTTGCATTGGGTGTGTGTTACATAAATAATTTTATAGATAACATAATGATAGTATAGCTTACATTAGGTGTGTGTTACATAAATAATGTTATAAGTAACATATTGATAGTGTAGCTTACATTAGGTGTGCGTTACATAATGTAACTAACATAATGATACTTTATCTTACATTAGGTGTGTTTTACATAAATAATGTTTTACGTAACATACGGTAGCATTGTCGCCTCACAGTAAGATGTTGTCCTGTTCGATTCTCAGCTAGAGCGTCTTCTGTTTGGAGACATGCATGAATGGGCGTACCTTCGTTGAAGGTTGTGCGTCAGAGCTGGCAACTCGGTACGTACAAATATACTGCCAATCATTAGTGGACCGGAGTTCTGCTGTGGCGACCCCTAACCGGGAAAAGCTGAAAGATACAACAATGATAGTGTAGCTTACATTAGGTGTGTGTTACATAAATATTGTTATAAGTAACATAGTGATACTGTAGCTTAGATTAGGTGTGTGCTACATAAATCATGCTATAAGTAACATAATGATAGTGTAGCTTATATTAGGTGTGTGTTGCATAAATAATGTTAGAAGTAACATAATGATATTGTAGCTTACATTAGGTGTGTGTTCCATAATGTTATAAGTAACATAATGATAGTGTAACTTACATTAGGTGTGTTACAAAAATAATGTTAATATGTTACAAGTATCATAATTATAGTGTAGCTTACATTAGCTGTGTGTTACATAAATAATGCTATAAGTAACATAATGGTAGTGTAGCTTACATTAGGTTTATGTTACATAAATAATGTTATAAGTAAAATAATTATACTGTAGCTTACATTAGGTTTGTGTTGCATAAATAATGTTATAAGTAACATAAGTATACTGTAGCTTACATTAAGTGTGTGTTACCTTAATATTGTTATAAGTAACATAATGATAGTGCATCTTACATCAGGTGTGTATTACATAAGTAATGTTATAAGTAACATAATTATATTGTAGCTTACATTAGGTGTGTGTTACATAAAGACTGTTATAAGTAACATAATGATACTGTACCTTACATTTGGTGCATGTTGGATAAATAATGTTATAAGTAAAATAATGATAGTTTAGCTTTCATTACCTGTGTGTTACATAAATAATGTTATGAGTAACATAATGATAGTGTAGCTTACATTAGGTGTGTGTTACATAAATATTGTTATAAGTAACATAATGATATTTTAGCTAACATTAGGTGTGTGTTTCATAAATAATGTTATAAGTAACATAATGATACTGTAGCTTACATTAGGTGTGTGTTACACAAATATTGTTATGAGTAACATAATGATATTATAGCTTGCATTAGGTATGTGTTACATAAATGATGTTATAAGTAGCATAATGATTCTGTAGCTTAGATTAGGTGTGTGTTGCATAAATAATATTATAAGCAACATAATGATAGTGTAGCTTACATTAGGTGTGTGTTATATAAATACTGTTTTAAGTAACAATGATACTGTAGCTTACATTCGGTGTATATTACATAAATAATGTTATAAGTAACATGATAGTGTAGCTTTCATTACGTGTGTGTTACATAAATAATGTTATAAGTAACATAATGATAGTGTAGCTTGCATTAGGTGTGTGTTACATAAATAATGTTATAAGTAACAATGATAGTGTAGCTTACATTAGGTGTGTGTTACATAAATAATGTTATAAGTAACATAATCATACTGTAGCTTACATTAGGTGTGTCTTACATACATAATTGCATAAGTAGCATAATGATTGTATAGGTTAAATTAGGTGTGTGTTACATAGATAATGGTATAAGTAACAATGATAGTGTAGGTTACATTAGGTGTGTGTTGCACAGATAATGGTATACGTAACATAATGATACTGTAGCTTACACTGGGTGTGTGTTACATAGTGTTATATACAGCATAATGATCATTCAGCTTACATTAGGTGTGTTACATAAATATTGTTATAAGGAACATTATGATAACTATAACTTACATTTTATGTCTTACATAAATAATGTTACAAGTAACATAATGATAGGGTAAGTTACATGAAGTGTGTGTTACATAGATAATGGTATAAGTAACATAATGATACTGTAGCTTACATTAGGTGTGTTACATAGTGTTATATACAGCATAATGATCGTGCAGCTTACATTAGTTGTGTGTTGCATAAATAATGTTATAAGTAACATAATGATAGTGTAGTTTTCATAAGGTGTATGTTACATAAATACTGTTTTAAGTAACAATGAAACTGTAGCTTGCATTCGGTGCATGTTACATAAATAATGTTATAAGTAACATAATGATAGTGTAGCTTTCATTACCTGTGTGTTACATAAATAATGTTATAAGTCACATAATGATAGTGTAGCTTACATTAGGCATGTGTTACATAAATAATGTTAAAAGTAACATAATCATACTGTAGCTTACATTAGGTGTGTGTTACCTAAATAATGTAAGGAACATACTGATAGTGTGGCTTACATTAGGTGTGTGTTACATAAATAATGGTATACGTAATATGATAGTGTAGCTTACATTATGTGCGTGTTACATAAATAATATTATAAGTAACATTATGATAACTGTAACTTTCATTGTATGTGCTACATAAATAATGTTGCAAGTAACATAAAGATAGTGTAGGTTAGGTTAGCTGTCTGTTACATAGATAATGATATAAGTAACATAATGATACTGTAGCTTACATTAGGTGTGTGTTACATAGTGTTATATACAGCATAATGATTGTGCAGCTTACATTAGGTGTGTTACATAAATAATGTTATAAGTAACATAATCATACTGTAGCTTACATTAGGTGTGCGTTACATAATGTTATAAGTAACATAATGATACTGTATCATACATTAGGTGTGTTTTGCATAAATAATGTTACTGTGTTACATTAATGATGTTTTAAGTAAAACAATGATACTGTAGCTTACATTAGGTGTGTTACATAAATAATTTTATAAGTAAAATAATAGTGTAACTTACATTAGGTGTGCGTTTCATAATTATAAGTAACATAATGATACTGTATCTTACAGTCGGTGTGTTTTACATAAATAGTGTTTTAAGTAACATAATGATAGTGTAGCTTACATTAGGTGTGTGTTATATAAATAATTCTATAAGTAAGATAATAGTGTAGCTTACATTAGGTGTGTGTTACATAATGTTATAAGTAACATAATGATGCTGTAGCTTGCATTAGGAGTGTGTTACATAAATATTGTTATAAGTAACATAATTGTAATGTAGCTTACATTAAGTGTGTGTTACACAAATAATGTTATAAGTTACATAATGATATTTTAGCTTACATTAGGTGTGTGTTACATATATAATGTTACAAGTAATATAATGATACTATAGCTTACATTAGGTATGTTACATAAATATTGCTATAACTACCATAATGATAGTGTAGTTTACATTAGGTGTTTGTTACACAAATTATGTTATAAGTAACATAATGATACTGTAGTTTAGATTAGGTGTGTGTTACATAAATAATGTTATACGTAACATAATGATAGTGTAGCTTACATTAGGTGTGTTACATAAATGTTATAAATAACATAATGATAGTGTAGCTTACATTAGGTGTATGTTATATAAATAATGTTCTAAGTAACATAATGATACTGCAGCTTACATTAGGTGTGTGTTGCATGAATAATGTTATAAGTAACATAATGATAGTGTAGTTTTCATTAGGTGCGTGTTACATAAATACTCTTAAGTAACTGATACTGTAGCTTACATTCAGTGTATGTTACATAAATGTTATAAGTAACAATGATAGTGTAGCTTTCATTACGTGTGTGTTACATAAATAATGTTATAAGTAACATAATGATAGTGTAGCTTACATTAGGTGTGTGTTACACAAATAATGTTATAAGTAACATAATCATACATTACATAATTATAAGTAACATAATGATACTGTATCTTACAGTCGGTGTGTTTTACATAAATAGTGTTTTAAGTAACATAATGATAGTGTAGCTTATGTTATAACCTTGACGATTGGATGGGAGAAAGGAAATTCACCCCAGGGATCACGTCAGTCGCCCTGCTAGACAGGGGTCCAGGAAAGTAAATAATGTGGGAAGAAATATTCAGGGAATTGTTATGGCTAGGCTTGTATAGGCCCTAGGGCTGATAGCCTAGTACTAACCTATGAACCTATGAACCTATACTGTAGCTTACATTGGGTGTGCGTTACATAAATAATGTCATAAGTAACATAATGATTGTAGAGCTTACATTAGCTGTGTGTTACATAAGTAACATAATCATACTATATCTTATATTAGGTGTGTGTTACATAAATACTGTTATACGTATAATGATACTGTAGCTTACATTCAGTGTATGTTACATAAATGTTATAAGTAACATAATGATAGTGTAGCTTTCATTACGTGTGTGTTACATAAATAATGTTATAAGTAACATAATGATAGTGTAGCTTACATTAGGTGTGTGTTAATAATGTTATAAGTAACATAATCATACTGTAGCTTACATTGGGTGTGCGTTACATAAATAATGTCATAAGTAACATAATGATTGTAGAGCTTACATTAGCTGTGTGTTACATAAGTAACATAATCATACTATATCTTACATTAGGTGTGTGTTACATAAATAATGTCTTAAGTAACATAATGACTGTGTAGCTTGCATTAGGTGTGCGTTCCATAGTAATGCTATAAGTAACATAATGATACGGTAGCTTACTTTAGGTGTGTTTTACATAAATAATGTTTAAAATAACATGATAGTATAGCTTACATTAGGTGTGTGTTACACAAATAATGTTATAAGTAACATAATGATAGTGTAGCTTACATTAGGTGTGCGTTAGATAAATAATGTTATAAGTAGCACAATGATAGTGTAGCTTACATTAGATGCGAGTTACATAATAATGTTATAAGTAACATAATGATACGGTAGCTTACATTAGGTGTGTTTTACATAAATAATGTTTTAAGTAACATGATAGTGTAGCTTACATTAGGTGTGTGTTACATAATGTTTTAAGTAACATAATGATACTGTTCCTTGCATTAGGAGTGTGTTACATAAATATTGTTATAAGTAACATAATTATACTGTAGCTTGCATTAGATGTGTGTTACATAAATAGTATTATAAGTAACATAATGATACTGTAGCTTAAATTAGGTGTGTTACATAAATAATGTTATAAGAAACAATGATACTGTATCTTACATTAGGTGTGCGTTACATAAATAATGTTATAAGTAACATAGTGATACTGTAGCTTACATTAGGTATGTGCTACATAAATAATGTTATAAGTAACATAATGATGCTTTAACTTACATTAGGTGTATGTTACATAAATAATGTTATAAGAAACATGATATTGTAGCTTACATTAGGTGTGTGTTACATAATAATGTTATAATTAACATAATGATACTGTAGCTTACAATAGGTGTGTGTTACATAAATGTTATAAATAACATAACTGTAACTTACATTGTGTGTGTTACATAAATAATGTTATAAGTAAAATAATGATACTGTAGCTCACATTAGGTGTGTGTTACATAAATAATGGTATAAGCAACATAATGATAGTGTAGCTTACATTAGGTGTGTATTACATAAATAATGTTATAAGTAACATACTGTTAACTGATACTTACATTGTCTGTGTTATGTTAGTGTAGCTTACATTAGGTGTGTGTTACATAAATGTTATAAGTAACATAATGATAGTGTAACTTACATTACGTGTTTGTTACTTAAATAACGTTACTATGTTACATAAATAATGTTTAAGTAACAATCATACTGTAGCTTACATTTCGTGTGTGTTACATAAATTTTATAAGTAGAATAAAAGCTGTAAGTTGCATTGTGTTACATAAATAATGTTATCAGTAACATTATGGTACTGCAACTTACATTAGGTGTGTGTTACATATATAATGTTATAAGTAACATAATGATATTGTACTTTACATTTGGAGAATGTTACATAAATAATATAACTAAAATAATAATATTGTAGCTTACATTAGGTGTATGTTACATAAATATTGTTATTAGTAACATAATGATATTGTTGCTTACATTAGGTGTGTATTACATAAATAATGGTATACGTAACAATGACAACTGTGGTAGTTACATAAATAATGTTATAAATAAAATAATACTGTAGCTTACTTTAGGCGTGTTTTACATATTAATGTTACAAATAATATAATGATACTGTAGCTTACATTAAGTGTTGTTGTTGTGTCTTTCGGATTTTCCCGGTTAGGGGTCGCCACAGCGGAACTCCGGTCCACTAATGATTGGCAGCAGATTTTTACATGCCGAGTTGCCGGCCCTGACGCACAACCTTCAACGAAGGTACGCCCATTCACGCAGGTCTCCACACAGAAGACACTCTAGCTGAGAATCAAACAGGACAACGTCTTACTGTGAGGCGACAATGCTACCGCAGCACCACCACCACAGCTGTAGCTTACATTAAGTGTATGTTACATAAATAATGTTATAAGTAACATAATGATACTGTAGCTTACATTAGGTGTGTGTTACATAAATAATCTTATACGTAACATAATGATAGTGTAGGTTGCATTAGGTGTGTGTTGCATAAATAATGTTATAGGTAACATAATGATAACTGTAACTTACATTGTATGTGTTACATAAATAATTTTATAGGTAAAATAATGATAGTGTAACTTACATTAGGTGTTTGTTACATAAATAATGTTACTATGTTACATAAATAATGTTTAAGTAAAATAATGATAGTGTAGCTTAATTTCGGTGTATGTTACATAAATAATGCTATAAGTAACATAATAAAAATAAAACGTCTTCTATTTAAAACACTAAAATAATAAAGTAAATAAAACTCGCAGGCACCAAACATTTCAATTAAGCTTTCGCTCTTATTAGATGAAAGAGCTTCTTCAGAATAACCAAATTTTCAAACACATACAGTATAATTCAGAGTAAATCACATGTAAGTACAGTAACCAATGAATTAAAATCAAAACATTAGTACAGAGACCAATGAAATATCAATATAACATTCAAACAGTACCAATGAAATAGTATAAAGTGTGAAACTAATATGAATATGTATATATGTACATGGAATGCATATTCATAAGGGTAAAGTACACCACTCCTAAGAGTTCCATCTTAAAGCACATTTGATGTTGACACTTTCATTCAACCCAGGGAATGCTTCTGAATTCAAAAGCAACTGCCACTTAAGTTCCCTTAGTTCTAGGTAACATTCCCAATCACCAAAAAAAAACATTCTACTTGTTCAAGAATAATAAAATAAAATTTCTTAAAAGAAGTGCAGGCAATGCTATGTTTAGCTAGGGCATTGTTCATATTATTAGATCTAATTGCTACTAAGTGTTCCTTAATCCTGTCTGAGAGCTTCCTAGCTGTTTTTCCAATATAAAAAGCAGAACAAGTTTCATATATACCAGCATAAACTACTGCGGTTGAGTGACAGAAAAAATGTTTGGAATATCTAATAGTATAGTTACAGTGGGGAAAAGTATAATGGGTTCCTGATAAAATATAAGGGCAAACTGCACATTTCATGCAAGAATGCATACCTACTAGTACATTAGATGTAGTTGTGCTATTGATCCAAAAAGGAGAATCTCTATTTTCCAGATTCATTCTGATGGTTCTAGTTCTTTTAAAAGAAAAAGAAGGTGAGGTGCCAATAGCTGTGGTCATGTGCTGAGATTCAGTTAACAGGTCCCAGTTATTAGAAATAATGTTTCTGATATGAAGCATGTCCCTAGAGATGGGTAGCGGGAAACTAAAAGATCTGTTGGAAGTATCAGGTTTAGCAGACATAGGTTTGAATCCATATAGTAGAATAGGAAAATGTTTTGTATATCTCTCAGATGCTACTTCAGTGTAAATAGAATCAATTAACCACTCAGGGTAATTTCTTCTTAGAAACATCTTTTTTAACAGCATAGCATTAGTATGTGGTAGTGTAGCTTACATGAAGTTTGTGTTACATAAATAATGTTATAAGTAACATAATGATAGTGTAGCTTACATTAGGTGTGTGTTACATGAAGAATGTTATAAGTAACATTATGATGCTGTAGCTTACATTAGGTGTGTGTTACATAAATAATGTTATAAGGAACAATGATAGTGTATCTTACATTAGGTGTGTGTTAAATAATGTTATAAGTAACATAATGATATTGTAGCTTACATTAGGTGTGTGTTGCATAATGTTATAAGTAACATAATGATAGTGTAACTTACATTAGGTGTGTGTTACATAAATAATGTTACTAAGTTACATAAAGCTTGACATAGGATGTGTCAACCTACCAAATCAGTTTGCTTGAATAGCTAAACAGTTTAACAGGTCCTGCACAGCAGGGGTGTCTTTGAATTTTATAGCCTCGTATAACATACCAACTGTGTAAGTCTGGCAATAATTTTATATCCTGTCTGTAACATAACCTGACACCCAACATATTTAATATTTCTGCTTAGTAACTTAACATGTTCATAGTTGTTATAGTTCTAATTTATTAATCCTTTTTTTCTACAAGGAAAAAACTGTGCAGAACCTTTTTTGCAGCTATCTAGCAATGCTTGCAGAAATAAAGGGAAGACATTTTTAATAAATCAATGCCTTGGATTCACTTTTTAAATATACGGAGTGCTGCATGTAAGTAGCTATGAATGTACTTAAAGTCAGCAAAATGGAGGAAACATTAATAGCATTGATGTACACGTTTTATATGCTGAAAGAGAATACAACCCATCCTGCTAAAACTTAGAGAATCTGATATATAATCCACTGTGTTTCAGTTCATTACCAAAACTTTAGTTTTTTATTTGTCATTCACAGGCCTTTCTGGTTGTTACTGGTATTGGTGGTGGTGATGCAACATTTAACAGCTGAATATGTTTTCCTGCACAACAGTGAGCTGACACAAAGCTTTCTCAAGAGGTATGAGACATGGCATGTTAATGCAGAAAAGAACGCACTTAGGTTTTTGGTTTGGACTGATAGAAACAAATCACTGGAAATATTAAAATAGAAATGTGTTGTAATCAGTGCTTGGAACATTAATGTTAATTGCCTCCTACTACATAGTGAGATCATTTTCTGCATGTTTGTAACACACGTTTAAAATAGCACTAACTGAAAACCATAAGAAGTATTTTCTTGATGTACATGTGGACTGTAGCAGCAGTGGTTAATATAGGCTAGATAAACAAGTTGTGGATGGAGGTGCTGCCGTGGTGCAGCAGTTAGCGTGGTCACCTCATAGCAAGAGGTTATCCTGTCCGATTCTCTGCTGGGGTGCCTTCTGTGCGGAGTCTGCATGTCCTCCCTGCTGTCACATGGGTTTCCTCCCACATTCCAAAGACATGCAGTAGGTGGCTTGGACATTCTAAATTGCTATGTTTACCAATCCATTGACTCAACAGAACAAATACAAAGTTCCAGTGATATAAATGAGATTATTAACCCTTAAACAACACTTTGCCATCTCAGTAAAAAAACTGATATTCTCCAAAAGTGGGGTAAAGAAAGAGGTTCATATTACACTGATTGTCAGTAAAAACAAAAATGCATGAAAAAATAAAGCATTATCATCACAGAAAGAAAGCTTACCAAAAGTCTGAAAAGATGTAACATAAGTTAACTTATCAGCATGGAATGAAAACAAAGAATGCATAATTTGTTCCCAAATCATGTAATAACAAATCACAAGGTGAGTAAAAAAAGCAGTGCCTGTGAAGGAGGCAAGGGCGCTTTTAAACACTGAAAAGGCTCTTGTTATAACCAGTCGTTCAGTGAGTAAACATACTATCAGAAATTAATGCAGCAACCTAAAACTGACAAGGCTCTGATGATACCAGGTTTTCTGGTGAAAGCGCTCAGTCATTGAATTGTGGATTTGTGGATTAAACTGCTTCCTACAACTGCTCGTGGTCTTAGCCTTATTGTGACTTTTATCCTGTGGTAGACCTGTTTGTGCTTTCACCTAAAACTGACAACTTTGAATACATATGAAGACAATGAAGACTATATGCCACAAGTGCACCAGGTTTGAACGATCATTTTTCATTATTACCAGTATTAAAAAGAAGATCTTTCAAGCTTTAAAGATTAAAAGATTTTACAATTTTGTAATGTATGAATGCAAAAGTTTTTTTTTGGTTCATATGTATTCAAAGTTGTCAATTTTAGGTTGCTGTATTAATTATTCATAAGGTATTTAAATAACTGATTGAATGAAGAATTTCAAGTATATAATGGTGACCTCATTTCCTTTCATTAAGTTCTGATGATGTCCCAGAGCATAGATGGAGGGATGAAAGCGCTTAGCAGTTTTTTTGTTTATTGTTGGTTTATGGATTTTATCTTGGACTGTTTGTGAGGCTTATTGTGAAGTACACGTACAAGCACTGTGTGTTTTTACTATACAAAAAATGAAAGCAAGTAGTCATTCTAAGAAAGGATGTAAAAATAATGCATCATCTTCTGGTAATATATCTTATCGTATTTTGGAAAGATGAAGCTTACCTGGCTGTACCATCGGGTCATTTTGAGGTTGAAAAAACATTTTACATTGCTGTAAGGGACATTAATACTACACAGATCATAAAGGTATATTTTGTTTACTTTCTCAGCATAGTTACTCTTTAACAACCTTCTATAGTTCAGATATTTTATTGTGCAGTATTTGCATGAGGATATGGATTTAATATATTTTGAGATTTAAACAAGATTCTTACGACAGGCTATATAATCAGATATTCAAACTTCTCATGATTTGTAAATTGAAATTCTAAGGATAATAAAGCATACTGCTTAAGTTATGAGGCTGCAGTGATACAATTACATTACAAACCCATAACTTTAGTTGTTTACAGCATTTGTGGCCTGAAATGTCAACGTATTTTCTAACTCCTTATTCTGAACGTAAATATTGGAAATCTACATATGTCGTGGAATACAAGATGATGTAATCAAATACATTAATCTGTCACAGTTGGCTAAAGATGCATTCTGGAATTAAAACAATTAGGATCACATAAATGAAATGTTCTAATAAATGTATTTTATCTAATCTTTGAGCAAAGTGGTGAGGAATTATTTGACATGAGGGTGCACTTCCCCAAAATAATTTCAGGATCATAGTTCTGTTAGCTCTCGGTATTTTGCTTTAAAATGTTGACAAGTATTTTTTTTTTATCATTTTAATGAACATAAGCATTTTATTTGGAATGGTGGATAACTTAACATTAGCATGAAAGCTTTATGTCTGGGGGCTGTAATACACAATGTATTTAGTTGAATCAAAAGACTTCTACCACTCTACCATTTAAATGTTGAAAACGATCCAGTATCTGAAAGGATGACTGATGAGGAAGGAAATGTAAAGAAAACCGAAATAGCAAGGTAGGGAAATACTTTAGTAATTGCAAAAATGTCATTCTTGTAGGTAAATAAATGTGATTTTAAGAACTAAATATAAATGTGTTGTAGTTACATATTGCACTGCTCCTCCATGGCCCTGAACATCATAAAGTGAATTTTTGATAATTAAACAAATATATTTTAAGGATAAGGCAGATACGATCAATCAGTCAATCAATCAATCAAACTCCCTTCCTTTAAGTAGGGAGAGAAACTCCAGGTATAATGATTTATAAATAAACTAAGGGAATAACACCACCATAGGTCCATAAAGCAGTGCCCTGATGTAATTATAAAATGTCCTTACAAAACACAAATACTGTGTTGGGCTACTGTAAAGAAACATTAACATTGAATCACCTCTTTTTTCTGTAGACTGACAATGTTAGTCATACATTGATTATTTATTGTAACTGCTGTATGTTAAAATAATGATGACTTTTATATTTGAAGAAGATTTTTTTTTTCAGATTAAGGCAATTGTACCAACTCTTTTTCTATTTCTTATACAATTTTGTTGTACCCCCAGTGGCATTTCAAGCAGCCTTGTATCCTGTATAATAACATGTATTATTGCCTGTTAGCAGCACAGATTATAGATTTCCAGAACCTTTTACAATAACAGGTATATACAATGTTTTTTATAGTTTCTTGAAGCACTGATACTGTGAACATTCACTGGCAGCCATATCTAATCTTTTAATTCAGTTCTGCAGTTATCTTTTTCCTGCTGACCTTTTACTGCATACATGTTCAGATGATGAAAGGTAAAAGGATCTGTGTAAGGTGCAGAATTGTCCATCTGGTATGTAGTAGGAGGTAGTGCTGGGGAAAACTTGCATATGAAATTGTTTGGAAAGTACAAAATATGACAGTGATGGGTGGATGTCTTTAAAGGTACAAAACCAGCACAGAATTTTACATTTAAAATGGTATTATAAGTTCTGAGAGCTAGGTACTCTATTGTTACAGTTTAATTTTTATAACAGAACTGACTTGTATATAAAAAGAAACAGTAGTACTGTTGCACTCCAACTGCTGCATTATTATAGCAAAATGAATTCATAACCTGGAGGAGCTGGAGATGAGAGTTGCACCTACATCTGCCAGAATTAACCATATTGCCTGAAAGCTATCCAGTCTTACTAATAAGAATATAATGCGCTACACGGAGCAGAAACAAGCAATTTGTAACTAATTCTATTGGTATCATTTCAGTCCTCAGTTAATACTTCAAGCAGTTCATATAATTTTTGTATTGAAAGTTGAAGAGGTAGTAATATATTCAGATAACTACAGATATACAACATGGGATATTTTGAAATGGTAAGAAATTTGAAGGGCAATTGACAAATGGACAATCTTTTCAGGCAAATAAAACAAAAATGTAACAGAAGCGAACAGCATGAAGTATTCTGCATAAATGGCATTAATTGACACCAGATATAATCCATGCCGCTGCCAGATATGCTGAAGAAAAGATCCTCAAGGATCTATGTTTAGCATAGAGCAATATAGCTTTTAGTTACTAGTACCTTTTTATTTATATTGACACCACTGAACAAATCTGTTCAGACACTTTAAAATTCTAAGTATTGTATCTGTTAGGAATGGCTGTCCCTTACATTTCTTAATAATCTGTTCATAAAAGTTTTTTCCTGATAAGCTTCCCATGGGATTGCTTTACTGTCTGATACTGATCACTTTCCCTACCCAGAGAATAGCTATTTGTTTTCTGTTATGTATTTACATGGATCTTTTCTAGTCTGAAATTCTTGCACGGAAACTGCAATATGTCTGTTGTGCAAAATCTCAGACAAAAGAACTGCAATGTTGACTTCTCTTTTCACAATGCAGATCAAATAAACCAGCTATCCAAATAAAAGGAAACGTGGCATGTTATCAAAAACTACCTCACCCCAAAAATTTACGTAGTCAGTGTAGGTCATTTCATCTATTCAGAGCATAGTAAAGGCAAGCTCTTTTAAAGTGAATGTCGTATTTTAATTTTAAATCCAAGATCAAAGAATAAGCAAATGGATATCATATGGAATATAAAAACTCATAACTGCTCAGTTTCAATTGACAAAAAGTTTAGCTTATTGTCACAAAACGTATCAAAAGGAGCTAAATACAAAGCATAGGTGTTTTCACTGATCACACTGCAAATGCAAGTCTGTGTATCTTGTATACTACTAGAAAGGAATAAAGGCAGTGATATTTTGCCAGAAGCATTTAATTTAGGAAATACTCAAAATACAGCATTCTGAAATAATTTTCTTAAGGACTAATACAAGACTTGAAGTGATTTCTAAATATTTTAGAAAATTAAACCTTTTGCATTGTTGAAATTGTTGAACTGCCATCAGAAAATAGCACCCAAAAGGTAAGTTCATACAATTTAGAAGAATCTAAACTAGTCATCCACATGACAACCATTTAATGTGTGCATCATCTGTATGGTTAAAGGAAAGCACGTTTTGATATTTGTTCCTAAGTTGCTGCAAACATTTAACAATATCCACTAGATTTCCACAAAATAGAAGATGAGTGGATGACTAGCATGTAATAGTTTGCAAATTTGAATAAAACTGCCTTTCACAACTGGACTCATTTTGGTGTCAAACACCACCAATGTGCATATGTGAATAAATGTGGAAACATTCTGATCTAAGGCTTCCACATCACATCAAGCCTTTCTAAATCCTGGGCTTAGTTCATGTTTATAATGCTCAGCTTTCTTTCACAGTATGAAAACAAACCATTTAAGAAAGGTATGTTTTTTTTTTCACGCATGAATTGCATCGTCTTCTTTATATGCAGAAAATACTGTATTAGCATTATAGAGCTCTTAACCACAGCAAGCGACTGACAAACTGAAAAGTATAATATTTTACCACTTTATACGCAGAAATGTGCCATTCTGAAAAAAAGTACAAGGAAAAGAAAGAAAAAAATAAATGAATATTGGCTTTGCAGAACATGCTTACCTGAAGAGCCTAAAGCTGAAAATTCCATTCATCTTCCCCTCCTCCTCAGAAGCTCAGAAGGGACTATTCTTATTTATTTAGTTAGTTGCTATTTGGTAACTGGGCAGGTGAGCTTGTCCAAATGACCTGGGTGGAGAAACGTGAATACAAATTTTTATAACATAAACAAAGAAAGATATACAAAATGAATACATGAGATTGAACATAATGCACTAATTTAAAGATCAGCAGAATGTTTATATAGATGCAAAGGACTGATTATAAGAGAAGAGCTGTACAATTCACATTAAAGGTATAGTTTATTTCGAAAGAAGCATAAGGAAGACATAAATTCTCAAAGCAACACTTTACACATATTTGCAGGTCAGCTAAGAACAGCAAGCTGGAGTGGGTTGCATAAGTGTTGCTAGTCACTGTTCCTGTGCGAATTGGTGTTTACACAACATTGTTAATTTTATTTTTTTTTATTTTATTTTATTTTACATTTGTTGACCGGGCTGGTCCAACTGGATATATGTCCATTTTCAGCAGAGGCCCGAGGAGAAAAGCTCCATATGCAAGCATTTGTAATAACAGGTAAAACATTAAACATGGTTATAATATATATGTCAAAAATCATTAGATATTAAAAGGCAGAAGTTGAGAAAATAGAGAGTGTATTTTGTTAAGAGTTTCTTAAAGCTAGAGAAAGTAAAAAAGAAAAAAATTTGCTAGTACCTAGATACCTGAGGAAAGGTAGTTATTTACAGCAGAAAAGTTGAGTACCTAGATACCCAAGGTAATCTAGTCAGGGTTGCTACAGGGGCAGAGCCAGTGGGTTTTGAGGTATGTTTTGAGTTGGGATTTGAAGCAGGGAAGAGAGGAGATTGCTGTGAGATTGTGAGGAAGAGTATTCCAGGTTTTTCCTACTGTGTTGGAGAACAAGGATTTGCCAACTGAGTTATTGGGTTTACTAGTTGATATAAGTAGTTTGTCGGAGGAGCGAAGGCTTTTAAGATTGCAGTATGGAGTGATAAGTGAAGTGAGAATGGGTGTGTTTATGGGTTTGTAAAGGATTTTGTGGGCTAAGGAGATCTGGTGAAATAGAATTTGGTTTTGTAGCTCTAGCCATCGTAGTTGCCTTAAGTTTTGGCAGTGGTGAGTTCTAAAAGTAGAATTAGTGGCAAATCTGGCAATATTGTTGTAGGCAGCAGACAGTTTGCTGAGGTTAGCTTTGGACACTGAAGTGTAGATGGGAGAGGTGTACAGGAGAGTGGAGATGGGTCTGGGCAATGGAAGTTCTGGCATGTGGAGTAAGGAATGGTTTAATTTTATAGAGGGAGCCTAGTTTTCTGTTAACTAATTTTATAGTATTGCTGATGTGTGTGTCAAAGGTGAGAGTGTTGTCTATTTCAACTCCAAGGAGTTTGGTAGTTGGATCGGGTGATATGTTCGTGCCATTATTTGATGTGACACAGAAATTCAGTAGAGAGGATTTTCGGGTTGGTGAGAAGAGTAATAATTTGTTTTTTTTGGGGTTCAAAATTAAGCATCGTTTGAGGAACCAAATTTCTACGGTTTCAAAAGTCTTTTGGGTGAGAGAGTGCAGTACAGAGGGGGATGAGGCAGAACAGATTAAAGTGGAATCATCCGCATATTGTATACAGGTGGCAGGAGAAATATGAGTATGAAGATCATTAATGAAAATTGAAAAGAGGAGAGGGCCAAGAATTGAGCCCTGGGGAACTCCTAGAGTAATGGGGAGGTGGTTGGATAAGTTATTTTGCCACCTCACTGCCTGTTTTCTGTTGTGCAGGTAAGAGTGGAACCATTTAATTGAGCTTGTGTCAAGTGCAAATGATTTAAGTAAGTGTAACAATATTTTGTGATTGACCATATTGAAGGCTTTGGATAGATCAATAAATATAGCAGAGCTAAGAGTATTATTGTTCCTATTTTTATTGATGCAGTCTGTGAAGGAGAGGAGGGCAGAGGTGGTGCTATGGTAGTGTCTAAAACCATGTTGACAGTTAGCTAGCAGATTGTTAGTTAACAGGTGTTTCAGAAGTTGCTTCTGGACACATTTTTCCATGATTTTAGCAAGAGGAGAGAGCAAGGCTATGGGTCGGTAGTTAGAGAGTTCAGTTGATTTTCCTCCTTTATGAAGGGAAATAACATGAGATATTTTCCAGAGAGAAGGAATGTAGCCTTCTTCAATGGTTCTGTTAATCAGGATGGAGATGGGATAGGTCAGTGCATTAGCAGCAACTTTTAGGTACATAGCAGGTAGATGGTCCGCAGATGGAGAGGAGGGTTTAAGTTTATGTAGCAGAGAACGAATAAGTGCAGAGGGAACACGTTGAAGTTGAAATGTGGGAATGGAAGTGTTAGAAGAGGAGGAAAGACAAGAAATATCAGGGGAGAGTTGATTGGAAAGAGACTGGACAGTTTCAGTAAAGAAGGTGTTAAAGGCGTTGGCAGTGTGTTTGGGGTTATATTGGGAGGTGCCTGCTGGGTTTGGAGTGTCCGAGTGGCCAGGCTTCATGAGATTATTTATTCCTGCCCATAACTTTTGTAGGTTATGCAGGTTAGCCTGTTGCAAATGGCAGTAGTAGTTTCTTTTATCCAGAATTACTGCTTTTTTTTGTAATGTTTCTTATTTGTTTAAAGTTGAGATGGTCAGTGGGATCTTTAGTACTGCGGTATTTGGACCAGAGTTTATTTTTCAAAATAATTTTATGCCTTGTGTCCTTTGTTAGCCAAGGGGCGGCTCTTGAGGAAAGTCTGATGGACCTTGTGGGAGCATGTGTGTCAAGAATAGATAGGAATTTAGAGTTAAAATATGTCACGGCATCATCCAGTGGGAGGTGTTTAAGAGAAGACCAACTGCAGGACCTAAGTTCTGCTTCAAATCTATCAGGGTTAAAAGTTTTGTTTGTTCTAACCATTTTGTATTTTGTTAAGTTAGGGTTATCAGTTTTATGTCTAATTAGGTAAGTAAGGGCATGGTCACTTATATAATCAGGCAGTGTACCTACTGTATATGTTTGGTGGTGGTTATTTATCAGAATCCAGTCTAAAATGCTTTCTTTGTTGCTAGGTTTATTTCTTCTGGTAGGAGAGAGAATCGTTTGTGAGAAACCATGCAGATTTAAGAGGGTGGAAGGGTTAGCTGAAGAGCAGGTATTCCAGTCTATATTGACATCTCCAAGGACTATTGTTTCTTGTGGAAAGTGTATGGCCAGCCAGCTAAGGATTTCTTCTAAGGTACTACTGTTGTTGCCTGGGGGCAGGTATATGCAGATTATATAGATGGATTTGTAGACATTAATTTGGAGTTTGGATACAAGGATTTCAGCATTACTTTTGGAGGGAGGTTTATCCTGTAAGGCAGTGATTTGCAACCCCACCGCCTTTTTTTGTAGTGCGGTCAAGTCGATGAATGTTGTAGCCAGGGGGAATAATCTCTTTGTCCTGAATTACTGGTTTAAGCCAGGTTTCAGTCAAGCAAAGGATGTCGAATGAGTGTACATCAAGTAGTGCATGAAGGGGGGCAATTTTATTTTTAATACTGCGGATGTTAAGGTGAGCTATTATTAGAGTTTGAGGGTTGGTTAGTTTTTTTGAGTTAGAGGAGAGAGTGGAAAGTGGGTTTGCAGCTGTGGTGTTGTTTGGGCATGGTTGGGTTGAATGTCACCTGCTAGCAGAGAGAGGATTAATCTTTTTAACCAGTCAGAGGGTTTAGGGGAACTGAGTAGTGATTTTCTGTCATTTTGATGGGAGTAGGTAATGTGAATCTTTCTATGAAATTTTGTAGCTAGGTAGCTGGGAGAAAGTATGAAGTTAAAACAGTGGTGAGATGAATTTATGGTAGTTAACGTTATGTGTTTGGAGAGAGAATTAGCTTCTGAGAGGCTATAGTGTTTATAGGAAGTTAGAAAGTAGGGTATAATAAGGAAAGGGAGAATTGAGAATGTGAGAAGTTGTTTTGAATGTGATGATGTTATTAGAGTAGGCATAGTGACAGGAGAGTAACAAGGAGTTAATTTGGGAAGATGAAGAAATAATGAGAACAGGAGATGGATGTTAACTGTGAAAAGTAGTTGTGGCAGGTGGATGGTTATAAGTGGTATAGGGAAGGGTGTCAGAGTGATTGGAGGAATACAAATAGTGGGAGTGGTTAAGGACGTATAAGTGTAGGACCACTGGGGGTGGGTGGGAATTGGGAATAGGGCAGGGGAGCAGAGTGAACCCGCAGGGCGAATGGAGCAGGCACAGACAAAGGAAGGACAACAGTCAGAAAACAATCAGGAAAGCAGCTAAATTAAGGTAAGTGAAGGTGGGTGAGAGAAGTGACAAAAGTGTTAGATTATGTTCAAACTGAGAACTTTAATAAAAATATATATAAGTGAGAGAGAAGAGGAAAGGTTTAGAAGCAATGTTTTTATCAGCAGGAATAGTAGGTAATAGTAAGGTAAAGGGAGAGAGAGATTCAGGTAGAATAATGTTGCAAGGTTAGGGTGCCCTCTAGTGGACACAAAGAGGAAGTACAGAAGAGAGTACTTTGCAGGCAAGAGCTGAGATGAGAAGTAAAGGACAATGTGGTTTCTTAGGGATTCTTCCAGGCTGCCTGGGATATTGTGGTGGGCAAGTCAAAAAGGGAGAGGGGGCAACTAGTAGTAGGGAGAGTGGGGGAGAGGCTGCTATGTGTCCAGGCTGAACTAGCGACACTGGAGTTGAGGTTACAAAAAACAGAATACAAAAATCACTAAGGCTAGACGAGGGAACACATACTTTTTGGATTCCTTTTAAATGCAGGGTTCAGAGGTGGGAAGCCCAATTTCTTGAGAAAAACTGGGGAAGAGGCAGAGGAAGGTCCTTGATATAGGTTCTTGTTCACCAGGAGAGCTTCAGTAGATCCAGGGAGTAGAGTTTAGTTAAAGAGCTGGAAGTAGTAAAAAGGGGTTGAGAGTGGAGTAAGATAAGATAAGATTAGATTAATCCATTACCTTGGATTGCCAAGATGCCAGTGAGACCACCAAACTCCTCAGTGTTTTCACAGATGACAACCACTCTAAATGTCTCTCATCTAAGGAGATCTAGAAGGGTACTCCCCTCAACCCTAGAGATGAAATGGGCTTGAAACCCCTAGCAATGTCAACATTCTGCAAGACGGTCTTATGCAGGCTAATGACTGTTGCCAAAGTCATGGTTTTGCACCTAATGCAAAAAAAAAACTATTATCATCCCCTTCAGCAAGGGTGATGTTCCTGCAAACTACCACATGAATAACAATACCCTAAGCACACAGTCAGTGGTGAAAAATCTGAAAACACTACAGCAACCTTAACTTTGATCACCTTGCCTCCATGGGGGTAAAAATGGCATTTTATATTGCTCATCTCATAAGTAATGGCATTGTCTCCAGAAAAAAGAGGTTATAAACCCCCCCATAGTCTTCCCTCATCAGGCCAGTAGTAAAGTACAGTGCTCCCTTTGGTATGTTTCTTTCCAAACACCTGCAGCAATTGGAGAGACCACAAAGGTTCTTTACAAAGAAAATTCGGGGTCTTCAGGATCTGTCTTATGCAGACATATTGAAATTATTGTCACTTTACTCTGTGTCATACAGACTGCTCAGAGGTGACCTGTGCCTTGCATACAGAGCAATCTCTGATCCAGCTTTAATGGAAATGCTGCACATTCACAGGTCAAATGGCACATAGGTCACTGACTCAAATGACCTTAACCTAGTATGTGATATCAACCAAACCTGCTGGAGAGACAAATATGTCTTATAGTGGTTGCCCCACTTTTGGAACAAGCTTCCTGTTCATGTTAAACAAAGCCCCTCATTGGCCATATTTAAGTGTAATTTGGATGATTGGATAGTTAACTGGAAATTCACCCCGGGGGTTCATCTGTGTCCTTCTTGGGTAGGGGCAATAGGTGCTGATTTTAGTGTTTGCTTGAACTGGACACCCTTGGGAACACTGGTTGAACTTTAGGCTTGTAAGGGCCCTGGGCCATTAGCCTAGTAACCTCGTATGAATGTGAGGAGGGGACTGGCTAAATGTCAGCCAGCAGAAAATGAGAAAAGCACCTAAAGAAAATAAAAATGATCTGCTATAGTAGAAGACTCATTATACAAAAAAAAAATCAAGAAAGGAGCAGTCTTGTTTTCCCATCCTGTCTGTGACACAGTTTTGATTAGTGCATTGCCTTTGTATTTAATATAATGTAATTCCTTAAACTAATCAAGCTCACATCAAACCAGCATGCAACAAAGTAGAGATCCCAGTGGAAACCAGTATTACCAAAAAATAAAAATAATATAAATTAGACTCATTTGTAACAGCTAATCTTAAAAACTGAAAGGGAAGTGGAACTGTATGAGTTTCAATACCATAAATAACATATGTTTACTTTCGTCCACAAGCTAAAAAATACAAAAAATAAGAATTCTATAAAGAATTTCAAGTGCAACAGTTACCCCAAAATTGTACCTTGAGAGGAGTGTATAAACAATTATAACCTTTTTAAATTTTACTCAGAATTATTTGCATACTCCTCTTGAGGTATAGTTTTCTTCAAGCTATTGTTGTTATATGTATTGTCCTTTATATAATAGGCATTCTGTCTGAGATGCACAAAAATATGTCCTGGGAACTAGTGAATTGCACTTGCTTCTTGTACGTGTGCTGTGCCTCAACAACATTATTAACAGAAATGCATTCTGGCATAACTGGGTGCAGGAGTACTATGAATCATATGGATTCACTATTTTTCAACATAACTTCATCCAGTTATGCTAGATGTGTGCCTAATCTATTCAGTATCAAACACTGCAAGTGTATAAAAAAATGGATATAATTCAGTCAGCTCATTGCAGAATTTAAGACAGGCAGCTCTGCGGCTTGGTGTACTATTACAGATTCTCTGCACTTAATTTGCTTACCCTTAGCCAAAAACTACCAGAGGATTCAGCAAGAGGCCTGGTGGTTGAAACGTGGAGAAGAGATTGTTCTTTCAGTATTGAAACTACTACTGAAACTTCTGCAAGCACTAGGACAACTGCAGTAGATCCAGATACCCTTTAACTAAAGTGGTTATAGATAAAAAAATGTCATTATTCCTGATATTCCACATTCAGTGAGCAACATCTTTTGGATGTGAAAAAAATGTATAACTAAATTGACCTCCAGCATCAAACTCTAGGAATGAACCTTATGGGCATTGAAGGGAGCATGACATAAGCTGAATTTCATGTCAGATTTCTCCTAAAGCACAGGCACTACCTGTCTACAATGTTTGGAGGATTTAGAGAATCACACCTGCTAATACAATTTAGTTATTTTGGTCATTGAAAAGGAACTGTAGGGTAAACTTATGGTTGGTTTTCTACAGCATTGTTTCCTACACTATTGGGTTTGTGTATTCCAAATATGTTGGTCATTGAATATGCTTAGCATACTCTGGTGCCAAAGTTCGAGTCCCAGTGGCCCTTCTGGAACTGTGGTAGTGATATTTCTCTCCTTCAAATACAACAAAACTCTTGTATAAGACTCCTGCCCAAAGGGAAGTTGAATGTAATGGAAGAAGGATGAGAATGAATGGTGACTTTTCTGCACTCTTTGTCAGGAACTTACACATTTTCTTCCTCTCATTAATCTCTTTAAAAAAATGCCAGATACTCCTAGTCATGTTAGCAGTCTGTGCCAGCAAGCTGTAAAATGAAACGGTTTTCTATTCCAGCCTGGAGAATGAATTTCTAGGCAGAGAATAAGGCACCTCAGTGTTGCAGCCTCCAGACAATGTTTTCCTCCAGGGCTTCATTGGTACATATTACAGAGTGAGTTTATCTGGCAGGCCTAACTGTACATTTCTGCCTGGGCAGGACATTCTTGTTGATGTGAATTCAACTGTTTGTGTTTGGTATTCTGTCTTTCCCCTGTTATCTTTTTCATTGTCCAAAGGGATCAGCTTGATGGAGCAGACTTGATATTGTTCATGTGTTAAAAAGCTCAATTCCCTTAATAATGCACAGATTGTTTTAGAGTCCTGGGCATCATTAGCTGACGGGACACTGGCCTTCTGTTAACCCACTGCTTTATGGATCTAATAGTAGCCGAGTCCATTTGCATCATGTAATTCTTTTATATTAGCTGGCACATATGGTCATACTCAACAGCCAACAGATTCTAGGTAGTGGATGAAACATCATGAGTGTTTTCTTTCTCTACTTGTAACTAATGACAGAGACGTCTCGCTTACTGTAAATGTCATGCTGCATGTCTGATTTTATTACAGGATGAGCTTTTTGATGAACTTCGATTGTGATTTACTTTAGTCTAGGTACAGTATCTTAAGTTATTTTTGAGACGGGAAAAATTGCAGAGGCTAGATAAAAAAAAATTGCTTTATACAAGATCATTGCCTGGATGCAACATATTTTTCATCTATTGATACAATGTCCACTTTTGTTTGCCTGCCTGGTAAAACTATCCCCCCTCCATGGGAACTGGAACACCACAGCTTGCTGGGCTATGTTTTGCATAAGGAATGACTCTTATTATATCTGTAGCAGGAGTTAATAACACCTTTCTGTCAGGGAATGTGACAATAATGCATTTGAATTTAGAGCCTTTCTCTGTTCCTTTCCTTGTTAATGAGGGTTTGCAAGTTTTATCTACCATTCGTCCCCATCGTTGTGGAAGGCAGCTTTGATTCCACTGCTCTTAAAGACTGGTATGGATCCAGCTGCTTGATCAAGCTTCAGTTCCATAGGTATTATAAATGCTAACTTTAAAATATATGTACCAGTTTATACAAAAGAACTTAAACCCATGATTAAGGGCTAGTTCATCATGACCAAGCAACCTCTATAGCTAGAAAGCAATCCACCCCTGTGTTTATATGGTTATCTGGCTTCTTCAGATCCAAGCCAAGCAGAGGACAATCCCTACAAAAGCCGTTTGGTTTGAATTTAGGTATTACGTCTCTGTGGTTCTTAGAGAGTTTTCATACTAGCAGTAGGATATTTATAATGGATAATTTATGGTTTAGTTAGATTAGGTTCCTGGGTGTCTGAAGTAATCCCCCTTGCTCTACAAAAAGTGAAAGGGTTGCCTTCTTTCCCCTATTCTGTTAATTGTGGCAGTAGAGCCAATGCCAGGTTGTGGCAGATAGATCATCAAAAAATGTGAAGCTGGGGATACATCATTAGTCATCATCAGCCAGTTTGCAGATAATTAGAACCTTCCCCATAGCATGAACAGTTTCTTGATATGCAGTAACTGCCACACAAGTCTGGTTGGCTCTTTAATTTTAAGATTCATGCATTTTAAGTACCAGTTCTTTGTAGTGGGAGCTTTCCAGAGCCCAAATGTATATAGCTTCTTCTTTAAGTAGCATAAATTATTTGGCATAGTTGTATGCCCCTGGATTAGACCAGCTAGAAATATTCCAAGACCATCTTTGGGGTCTGTTATTGACAGGCATGCTAGTTGCTCATTGAATAAAAATAAAAACAAAACCTGTAAATGAACAGGTTTCCATCACAATGATGGATCTGTACTTAATTATCTAGTGACATCACTGATGCAAATTCCTGTCTGTGTCATACACATATGGTGACCACTCTACTTTCAGTTCATTTGGACCCAAATCATTCTAAGGTAAAATTGTCAATCATGGCCTAACTTTACTGAGTTAAGGTTGTATTTGTTTGTATCAAGGCTTTCACATTTTGATCTATGGTTATCTAAGCATTACAGACGCTAGCTTGTGGGAAGTTGGATGATGATGTCACTTTTGTTTGCCAGACCAGCACAGTTTGTTCTGTGGCTGGCACTTTTATTCTAAAGGAGAGTTTTCTTCCCTTTCTCTCCATGTTTTTGGATTGTGCCTCTAGATCCATTTCAACAAAATTCCTTTGCAAGGGGTTAAATTGTTACTTTGAGTCTTGGGTTAATATCTTCCATCTCTTAGGGAAGAAGTACAAAGGGTACACATTTGGGTGTCTTACAGTGTGCATAATGGAATACAGCCTATACAGGATATTAAAGTTCTGCCCATTGTTGAAGCTACAACAAAGTTTGATCTGAGCTGAAGTTACGTGTTTCTACTACAGTGGGGTTCAATTTGTAAATATGCAGGCAAAACAAAAGATGGAACTGTAGTTTCTTAAGTACCGCCACAATGGGCATTCTTTTTTAACACCTTTATTGAATGTTCAATTAAGACATAGGCAAGCATGCATTTATATAAAAGAAAAAACATACTAGCGTGTTCCTAGTTATACATATACAAAAAATGATGTATAATAACTATAATGAATACAGTATTACATAAATTGCTCAATTCCTGCCTTCCTTTAAATCTTACTCCTCCTGCAAAACATTATTCTGCATGTATTTTCACAGTTTTCATTGTTTCTATGTAATTTGCTCCCTTTTCTAAAGATTCCAGTTCTTTTATCTCCGTACAATATTCAATATTTCAAATATAGTTGGTTTAGACTTTTGATTTCCATTTCTAGTAATTTTTTAGCAGCCAAGAGAATTGAACTTAGCAAGGCCTTGCTATATCTAGGCAACTCAAATATTGTATCCCAACTAAAAAAAAAAAAAAAAAAAACCTTAGAAAACAAAAAACATTGAAAAAAAGCATAGTCAGGAGTCCAAAAACAGAATTAGCTTTCAAAGTTTAATATACGTCTTTCATCCAAGACTTCATCGGAAACTATTCAACCAAAAATTTCAGCCCTTTTTATATAAAAACCTGAAAATGAAAAACGCTAATTCATTATTCAATTAAAATTGTTTAGTTAACACTTTAAATGTTAAACCAATTAGAAAAACTTAAAAAAAATGTCACAAATAGTAATACATACGTATACAATAGAAATAAAGAAGTACAAAAGAAATACAAAAACATTCATTTATAAACCTTTAGCCTTCTTTTCTTTAGGAAACTCTTAATATTAACACATTTAGACCTGGATACTTGTCTACTCTTAACTTTATTTCCCATTCAACTTGCCTTGTCTCTACTCTACTTTTAAAGTCACCTCCTCTTACGTCTGGTGGGACAAGTTCTAGCACAGAGAATAAGACATTTTTATATTTCAACAGAATTTAACTATCCAGGATACACCACGAAAACACCTTCTTTTGACAAAAAAACTCTTTATTCCAAGGTAAAAAATTCGAGATAAGCGCTTTCACTTGCAACTGCAAGCTTCTACATTTTTATATTTCTTATAAATGATGGAATGCTTATAAAATACATTTTCCTTTAGTTTTGATTCAATACTGATGATGGAATGCTTATACAATACATTTTTCTTTAGTTTTGATTCAATACTGATGTTCATTAATTCTCTTCTCAAGGTTTCTAGTTGTCATGCCAACATAGAAGGCATTGCAACCTGAGCACATGCTGGTATAAACTACCACCACTGACATGCAAGTAAATCTCCCTGGGACAGTAATAGTTTCATTTATATGAACTAACAAAATATATGGCCCTTCTGAAATAAATCTGCATGTGTTACAAAAATATATTTGTAAGTATCCTTACTTCTTCCTGTCTCTGGTAAAGAGACTTTTGTGCTGTCCTTAACAAAACTTTTAAACTGTTTTCTTATGCACAAACTTGGGAGTATTACCTATAGTTATGATGAGGTCTGGGTTGCCCTCTAAAAATTTCCAGTTGGTTTTGTTAACTTCTCAAATGGCATCTGCATCTACAGACATGTCTAAAAACGGACATTAGTCCCATTGATGTGACCTTCTCCCTTTTCCTTGTGGACAGGCTGACTAATAGGCTGATTTAGAATGGGTTGGAAAATAACCCACCTTTTTTGTACAATTTCATTAGCAGCTTTTAATAAATTTTCACAATAACCTCTTTCTAGAAATAATGAAGTAATAAAGTTAATCTCATTTTAAACCTCAGTTCATCAGTAATCATCCTGAAGGCCCTAATATACTGGCCTCTTGGGATGTTTTTCTTCATGAAGTAGGGGTGGTTACTATTAAAGTGAAGTTAACCATTAGAAAAAGTTTCTTTCATATATATATATATATATATATATATATATATATATATATATATATAAAACTTTCAAACTTCTTGTCATTGACAATCCATTCTAAGGTTACATCTAAAAAGTTAACCTTCAAACCTTTCCCTCCAGAAGTAAACTTAAAAAAAAAATCTTCAACCTTATTAACGTCTTTGAGAAATGTAATGTTATCTTCTGGACTTCCAGCAGCAGTGAAAAAGAGGTTGTTCAGAAATATCTTGTAGTATCTGACTTTGGTGTTTAGTTCATTGTTATATAAAAATGTGCCTCCCACCATCCAAGTGCCAAGTTAGCAAAGGCTGGGGCAACCGCAGACCCCATTGCAACTCCCTTTATCTATTTGTAGTATTTTATGTTGAATAAGAAAGTTATTTTCTAAATGTAATTCTAATAACTGGCAGCACAGTGTAATTGTATCGCCTGATAATTGATTAAACTCTATTGTCATATGAATCCAATCTGCTACAGAATCATCATTACATCTCCAGCAATTAACTTCCCAGTTTTATATATTAATTCAATTTTATGACAGGTTAAAAAAACTCTGAAGAAATTTCCAAGTATAAATTCTTCAGTAAAGAGAAGATTCTGCCAGAATTTAGAATTAACCTTTTATCACTATTGGAGAAATCAATCCTATTAATTTTCAAAGATGTGAACTCCACTCCTAAAATCTTATATAGTATTAAGTAAGATTTATTACTGCTTAAATTACTATTAATATTAAAGAGAATTTCCAGGATTTTAGGGATATACTTTTCTTGATAATCCATGGAGAGTTTAATTTTATTCCTTATAATTTTTTTTACAGCTCTGTATAGTTAAGCAAGTATTTTTCTCTAAACAATATTTTGCAAGAAGATATATAGTACATACTTTATTCCCATTAAAAATTAATGCCATTATATTAAATTTAAGGTCTAACATTTTACTTGTATTAAATGTCTCTAAACAACCATTAGTATTAGGTACAGGAAATAATAGAAACAGTAAACTTTTAACTATATAGTTAGAATTCATAAATCTTTTAAATGTATATATAATGTAATCTGTAAAGGGAGTAGAGATTAGATTTTTCCTATCATTTAGACAAAAATCTTTCAAAATTCAATAAAATGTATTTATTCCAACTAGCAAATAAGAATCTATAACATGTCTAGTGCTGGCAAATCTTTCATGGATGGACTTCCAATTAGATTGATATGAAGAGTTTAACCATAGTGAAATTATATTTAGCATAGTAGATTGGCATGCAATTCAATATTTGGGAAATCTATACCACCATCTTGCCAACTTTTAGTATGCCAGTCAAAATATATTCTTGGTTTATTAGGGAACCATAAAAAAATAATAAGAATAGAGTTCAACTTCTTAATTTTTTTTAGTGGGAAGAATTATTAATGACTGTACATGAAATAAAATTTTTGGCAAAATTATCATGTTTGTCAGTGTGAATCAGTCTTCCATTGTGAAAATGGATTTATTCCCATTATCAATTTAATTAAAGTATTTATTAAATTATTATCATTTTGTTAAAACTGAATCTTTTACAGCAGATCTAATAATAACACAAGGTAATCAAATTGTGTATTGTCCCAGTTAAATATTTTAAAGTTATTTAAATATTTAGTATTTTTTATTTATAAGCAGAGTTCTTGTATTGCTATTATTAAACGTTAAACCTGAAGCTTTTTTCAAAATATTCTATGGAAATAATTATTTGTTCCAGCAAAGAGATATCCCCACTAGTTATCAAAATATCATCTGTGCATAGTTGAATTTTACAACTATAATTCCTGACTATTGAAAATCCCTTAATTTTATCATTAGATATAATATAGTTTATTTATTTTTTATTATTTTATTTTACAGTTGTTTACCGGGAAAGTCTGACTAGACACGTGTCCTTTTTCATGGAGGCCCAGGGAGAAAAGCTCCACATTGAACATACAGAAATAGCAAAAACACAGTGTATACAAAATGTACACATTGAACATACAGAAATAGTGTAATACATAGTATGGAAAAGTGATAAGATGTTAATTTAGGCTAACATAGTTATTAGACATTAACAGACAATTGAACAGGTAATTACAATAAATTTGCAGGTTAGTGTCAAAACCATTACAATGCAATAGATGCAAACATGTCATAGCTTCAAGTGAATACTAATAATTACTACTATTATCAAATTGATCACAGCTTCAAGTGAATACTAATAATTACTACTATTATCAAATTGATCACATAGAGAAGTCAGAAATAATATTTCTCCACATCAGAGTTAATACTGAGAGAATGATTATTTACAGAGTGACAGGAGAAGTAGGAATAGGCAGTCAGAGGTGGTGACATTGGATAACTTGTAGTATATCCAGAGGAAGTACAAGAAAGGAGACCAAGAGAGTGATGTTAGGCAGGGGTGAAGCAAGGACACAGCCATTTGTTTAGGAGATGGGCTTTTAGATTGTTTTTAAATTGGAATAGGGATGCAACGGTCATAATGTTATCTGGAAGTATATTCCAAATTTTTCCTATATAATTTGAGAGCAGGGAGTCTCCAGCTTGATTTTTGGGTGCATTGATTTTTATCTGATGTTTGTTAGAGGAGCGTAAGGCTCTGTTTGAGGTATAGGGTTGAAGTAATTATTGTAATGCTGGTGTTTTCTCTGGTTCATAGAGAATTTTATGGGCCATGGTTAATTGGATATAGTGAAGGAGTTGGGGGAGCTCTAACCAGCTAAATTGTTTGAGTGCAAGGCAGTGATGCATTCTGGCTGGTAAGTTTGTAGCATATCTGGCTATTTTGTTATAACAGGACTTCAGTTTTTGTACCTCAGATTTTTTTTTTTAGGTTAGTAAGCATAGGTGCTGCGTATAGTAGTGTGGAGATTAGATGCGATTGGGTGATGGCAATCCCAGTATTTGCAGTAAAATAGTGTTTATTCTTACATAAGGTTCAAAGTTCTTATGTACTTTGGGAACTGTGAATGTCAAATTTAAATTTACAGTCAATTTCAACTCCTAGCAGTTTGGTGTGTGGGGATGGTGAGATGATATTAGTATTTAGTGAAAAAATGTTAAATCTATTAATGGGAAAGACAAATTTAGTAGGACGGCAGATCATAACTTTTTTTTTTATGGTTTAATATTAAATGAGAATTTGTGAGCCAAGATTAGACTGCAAGAAAGGATTGTTATGTTAGCTTCTAGAGTTCCTGAAATGAGTGGGCAGCACATATCACCATTGAGTCATCTACATATTGAATAAGTGAGGCTTTGTGGGATTGACAGAGGTTGTTTGTAAATATTAAGAATAGAAGTGGGCCTAAGATGGAGCCTTGAGGGACACCTAGGGTTACTGGTAAGAGAGGTGATAGTGTCTGTTGCCAAGAAACTGCTTGTTGGCATCCAGTAAGGTAATCCTGGAAGCAAGCAAGAGTAGAGTTACAAAACTTAGATCAGAGAGGACATTTAGAAGTTTAGAATGAAAAACCATATCAAAGGCTTTTGATAGGTCAAGGAAGATACAGGATACATAATTGTTATTGTTCCTGTGATAGTTGACAGTGTTTGTAAATGACATTAGAGTTGTTGATGTGCTATGATATGATCTAAAGTCATGTTGAGTGTTGGTTAGCAGTTTGTTAGTTTGCATGTATTCAGTAACTTGCATATGAATGGCCCTCTCAAGTATTTTAGACAGTGGGGATAATATTGCAGTTGGGCAATAGTTAGAGAAAGCAGTTGAAAATACACCTTTATGTAGGAATATAATATAAGAGGTTTTCCAAATGGGAGGGATCTGCTGTTCTGCTATGGACCTATTAATTAGTATTGATATAGGATAGGCTATTCCATCCACTGCTATCTTTAGATACTCACCAGGTAAGCTGTCTGCAACTAGAGTAGTAAGTTTTAATTTTTTCAGAAGTTTTTTGATTGTGCCAGTGGATACCGGTTGCAGGGAGAAGGCTGAGTTAATTTTGGGAGGGATATTGAGAGTTTTTTTGGTTGAGGGGGTTTGTTTTAGTGGTAGGAGGGGGTTTGCTGACTTTGCCTGGAAGAAGTATATTATTTACAGCTGTCCAGAATTTTTTAGGATTATTACGATGCATAGTACGGGTTTAAGAGTAGTCATTTATTTTATCATGTTTAATTTCTATAGTTGCTTTTTTTGCCTGTTGCTCAACCTGTAGTTAGTTTATTTGAAAGTTTAACAATAGGTTTGTGATACCCTGAGAAGTAAATCAGATAGCAGCATGCAAGGCAATTTTAACTATGGAAGAAGAAAGGTTATTAAATGAGATTACATCTAATAAAACTATAAGAATCATGAAACCAGACAAGGGTGGGGGGATAGTTGTTATGGATGGAGTCTATTACATAGGATGTTTAACATACTGTTTACTGATACCTATACTGAAGCATCAAGGAATGAATTAAATATAGCCTAGAGTAATGTTAAACTAAGTTTGAATGAGATAGTTTTCAATGGAGAGCTTACTGTTTATGAGCATAAGTACCTGTCTATGGACTACCCAAGGATTCCAACTATGTTTGGAATCCCAAAAATACATAAAAACGTTAAAGATCCCCCTACACCCTATAGTGGATGCAGCAGGCTCTATTACTTTTACAATGGCTAAATATATTGATTTTCATCTTAAAGACATTCTTATTGGGTATCAATATATTTTAGGGACTCCTGGGATTTTTTATCAAAAATTAAAAATGAGTTTTACTTGGATGAACTTATTTTAGTTACAGTTGATGTATGTGATTTATTCTCTGTAATTCCAGAAGACACAGGCTTGGAAATGTTCTTTGAGTTTGTGCCAACACCCAGGTTTTTCTAAGAATAAAGCTAACACTCTTAGGAGTTTAATGGATATGGTCTTGGAAAACAATTTTCTTATTTTTGAAAATTAGATTTACAAACAAGTAAAAGGGGTAGCAATGGGGGCAGGATGTGCCCCCATCTTTGCAAACATTGTTCTAGCCCAGTGGGAGAAAACTTGTATTTTTACATCAGGTTTTAAAGAACAGTGGAATCTGGTAGATTTTTAGATGATATAGTAATTTTTTGGAAAAGAAGTGACTCAAGATTACTGTAATTTTATGATTATTTGAATAATTGTGCAATGTTCTTAACGTTTACTATGAATATGGATTATGAAAAAGTTAATTATCTTGCTGTCACTATTCTTAAGGATAGGACCAATAAGAATTTTATGTCTACAATATATAGGAAACCAACATACTCAAACACTTTGTTACACTTCAGTATTTGCCATCCATTGCATCAAAAGAAGGCTCTGGTTAAGGGCCAGTATGTTCGGTTAGCCAGAATGGTGTCTGATAAGTTATTTTTTGAACAATGTGATATCTTGAAGGGTATGTTAGGAAGAAGCCGTTACCCAGACACATTTGTAGACAAGATTCTTTGGGAAGTAAAAAGAAAAAGAAGTGATGGTATTTATGTACCAGTTATCGGCACCTTTCTGGCTAGTACTGAATTAAGTAATGTATCTGGCAATAAAGTTAAAGATTGTAGGAATAGGTCATGCTTTGTACCGTTCAATAAAGATTTTTATTCCATCGGTGGTATAATAAGAAGAAACTGGGATCTTTTTAGAAGTGATCCAGATTACGTAAAAATTGCTGGAGAAAAAAGTAAACACTGTGTATAAAAAGAAAGCTTCAAGCAGTTGCTTGAAAGGGTGGAGAATAATAGAAACCGCAACAATGGAAACCTAAGTGTGGGGCATGTGCCCAATGTTGTAACATTTTGGTATGTAAGAAAATAAATCTTGGGGGGCATTTTGTGGTAAATGTCCCCAGAAGGTTCTACTGTTATTCTAAAGAAGTGGTGTATGCTGCTGTATGTCACACATACAATTGTTTCTATACAGGAAAAACTGTAAGGGCCCTTTCAAGACTGAATATGTCAGCATTTCTATCACATCAACAAAATGGACACTAAAAATGCATTATTCAGACATATTTGTGAAAATAAAGACATGTATTTAAATTTTGCATTATTGACCAAATTGATTTGGGCCCTGGGGGACCTGAATCAGATTATCTAGAATATTTGGAATTACAGTGGATTTTATGAATCAATGCTGTAACATACCTGGGTCTTAATGACCATGTCTCTTTAAGTAGTTTCTTAAGACTAAAAGCTTGTTTTATGTTTTAGTTATGCATCAGTACAGCAAGGGTTAAATGTAACTTGGTGGGAAACTCTTAATGTGACTTTTTAATTAGTGAGATTTTGTAATAGGTTATTTTGAATGTGTGGGGTTGTACCTTTTAAGTTTTGTAATATTTAGACAAGTTTTGAGATGGTTTTTATTCTGATGAAGTCCGTGATACCTGGATGAAAGTGCTCAAGTTTGTGAATAAAAGTGTGAAGCTACGAGGTTTCCTGCTAGTGTTCTTGGTTGGACTTGTCTTGTGATTTTGTTTTATTTTTTACTATATAGGCAGGAATTCTTTGACAATGGATCAAATTATTAGGGTTCAAAGTAACCATTTTTATCAGAAAAGGTATTTACTATTTTAGGCATAGGTAAGCACATTTCTCCAAAGTATCAAAGTGCTCTTCTTTTTGATTTGAAGTGAGCGCCCACAATCTATTAACATCTTTGGTTAATAAATGTGTTTCCTGTAAAACAAAAATTGTGTGGGCTTTATGTAATAGCATTGTGGTCAGATAAAGGACATGATGTTACATTACTTTGGTTGTGGCATATAAACCACTTGAAATAAAAACTTTATCAGTATTAGTTTGGGTGTCAAATCTATATGAATAATGTGTATAGTTAAGGGATTTTATAGACTTTAAATCATATATATTATACATATTTAAACCAGAAATATTTTTAAATGACTAGCAACTGTGGATAATTTAGGTTGCCTACCATTTGTAGTGTCCTTACTAGACAAAATACGGTTAAAATCTGCAATTATTGAATCACCTTTTGCATATAAGGTTATAATGTCTAAACGTTTCTTAGCAATTTTAGCTCCAATTCCAGGTATCCAATATGTATTCAGAAAAAAATAATGCTGTTTATTAATCTCTACCACTAATCCCATCATTCCATTTTTATCAGAAAAGGTATTTACTATTTTAGGCATAGGTAAGCACATTTCTCCAAAGTATCAAAGTGCTCTTCTTTTTGATTTGAAGTGAGCGCCCACAATCTATTAACATCTTCAGTTAATAAATGTGTTTCCTGTACAACAAAAATTGTGTGGGCTTTATGTAAATTCAAGTATTTATTTAAACTGGTCCTTTTCAAAGGACCATTAATATTTAATGAAAGACAATTATAAACAGACATGTAAGAAAAAGCATCATTAAATCTAAAGTTGATGGCTCAGTGTAAAGAATAAAAATCAAATACTAAAGATTTTTGTTATGGACAAATTAAATAAAAATTAAACATTCAGTCTTAGAAACATTTAGACCTCCTATCATGGAATGATAAATTCCTGGTTTTATGATAGAATCATACAAACCACTCGCTATCTAATCCATTCCACTACTAACAAACTGAATGAATGCCACTACTTCCTAAATATAACGTCTAATAACTGTTAAAGTAGTGTAAGGCATTAACTTTTCATTCTAACATAAATCCATAAAACAAATGCAGCATCTAAATTATTATAAAATAGTATGTTTTATCATATAAGATCACTATTTCTACTATTGCTTATGAAAACTGTACACATTCCATATATAACTTAAACCTATCCTAAAGATAAGAAATTATTTGTTAATTTACTGTAATTAATTAATTATATTTAGTTTTGTTGCAACAAATAAAGATTCTTGCTTTGATTGAACACTATCTTAAGTTCTCTGATTAATCCTTTTATAGAAGAATAACAAAGACACTAAAGAAGCACATTATGCAGACAAACACACACACCTCAGTTTCTGTAACTTGATCGAAGGTTAGTGTTATTTCCCAGTGCCTAGCCCTAACCAGTGACCATTTACTTATGCTCCTGCGTCCCCCCCCCCCCCACACACACACATACATTTACATAGATTAGTTTATTTTACTGTGGATTTAGATTTTTAGCAGATGTTCTTCTTGAATGTGTAAAGAGTATAAATATACTGGGAGACTGGGTTTCTAACAGTGTTACAGGTTTTCATTCATTAATTTGATTGGGTAAATGAAAATACAAAAGTAAAAATAATGTGAAATTGTATAACTTACTTTACATCCCTAAAATGGCTTTTAAACATTGCAATTACTAAAACAATGAGTATATGGATGAGGCAACAGAAGTCTATTTGTATATTTAGGATTTTGGCATGTATTTATAGAAACTGTATGCTAAAGCTTTCAAAAACTTGCTGCTAGTTATTTTTATGTTTACTCACAATTTACAGTTATAAGATAATTTAAGCGATTATTTATATTTACCATAATTTCAAATTATTAAATAGCTTATAATAAACTTTCAAATCATATTTAGAATACAATAATTCTTCAATTTGTCTGAATCTTCTTGCTTGCTGCTAGTTGTAACATTCCATTTTACTTCCTGTTCAGAGTGGGGTCAAAGTTCAATACATTTCTTCCTGCTGGCAGACTGCACCGAGAGAGAGTCCGAGCTGCTGCTATGTTCAAATAAGCTTGATATATTTGAGTTGCATTCTTTGAGTAATTTGTGCTATGAGCAGGAAAACAGTTTAAAAGAAGGCTCTTCTGTTTAACAAAAGGCTTGCAATCGTGTTTACCAATCGTGAATGAAAAAAGCTGTTAAGCAGTTTTAAAAAAACAAACTAAAGACTTCTGTTAAAATACATATCTGTAGTCATTCAACACAATCCACAATCTAAATAAATGTCTCCCAAACCACGTCCATACTAGTTTGACACAATAAATATTCCATTGAAATATTCCAAAGGTATTAAAGGCAAACTGTCATTAAAGAAACAGTATAATTTAACAGCTGGTTAATTTAAGCGTTTTAAAGTTGCATTTTCTGTACAATCAACCAAATCTTCAGTTTCTCTTTTTATTGTATAATAATCAATTTGGAAAAAACAACTTCTATCTATAAAAAAAAAATAAATGTATTCATGAATAGAAGTGAAGGTAATGACATCTTAAAGATATTTATTTTCTGTTAACTTCTATACTAAAGGGATATAAAATGTTAAGTAGTAATACATTGTATCTAATAATAAAATGTTAAGTATATTAACAAGAAGAAAAATATTCACCTTAATTCTTGATGATGAAATTTTAAAGCTGACAACAGTATACATATGAGATTATCAAGTTAAATAAATAACAGTACCATTACTTTTCTTTCATTTTTTGGTGTTCTTTTCTTTAGAAGTCTGACCATTTTTTGTTGCCTGTCTCTTCAAACTGGTAAGAGACCAGTCCATATCTTCAGTTTTATCTAATAACTTCTTTCTTTGAGCAAATTATATGGCATCTTCCAGTATATTAAAAGTTTTTTGACCATCGGGTAAAGAAATCCTAATTCTGGCAGGATAAATTAATTTAACATCCAGTTTCTTCAAACTTTTTATAAATGGAATACAGGCTTTTATTTTAGTCATAACCAAAGAAGTATAGTCATTATCAACCTTGATAATAATATGTTTTACTTTAATTGGAGAATTAGCCCAGGCAGATTTCAGCACCAGATCATTATCTTGGCTGGAAAGGAAGTTAGCAATGGTGGAACTGGGAACCGGAGTTTTTTTTTTTTTTAAATAATGAAGTTGAGAGACATATATGAGCTCTCTCAATACCAAAAGAGAGAGCTTCTGGCAGGTTAAGAGCTTTTGGTAACCAGTTATTCAAAAACTGTAACATACTGTCCCCTTCTTCCTTCTCTTTATCTCCATATCCTGATGTTGTTTCTCCCAGATCTACCCTCTTTAGATCTTCCACTTTATCCAGCAGTAATGTATTTTGTTTTAAAATAAATTCTGTGTGGTTTTCATTTTCTGACACTCTTCCATCTAAGTCACTTACTCCTTCCTCTATTGATGATATCTGTGCAGATTGCTGTTTTAACACTTCATTTAACATGTTCATTTGTTTTCTACAATCTTCTTTTATGTAGTCCATTTTGGTCTTGTGTTTAATGCCATAGATGATGCCCACAATAGTTTGTAATTCCCTTTCCACTGAATTTTATTGAGATTTCACTTTTGAGTGGCTCATTTTGTTTAAACAATAAAACTTCTGATGGGAAAGAAGTAAAAAAAAGTCTTGTAAACTTGATTTTTTTTTTCAAAATATTATCCAAGTTTGTTTAGGAGGCTCAAAATATATAAGAAAGTAAGTTTTTGTTGAATTTACATGATAAAATCCTGTCAGAAAGAATAAAAGGAAGCAGAGCAAAAACTTTGTGCTGCTAGCTGATCACCATCTTGGCCATGATGATCACCATCTTGGCCATGACCCCCTCTGTAGGGAATTTTTGAAGTCTGCTGACTCATTAAAGCTAAACCTATCACCTTCAACTCTCAACTGGTTCAACAGCTATCTCTCAAACAGGCAACAAGCTGTCAAATGGAAAAAAGCCATCTCCTCTTTCCTAAACACCTCCACAGGTGTCCCACAAGGCTCCATATTAGGCCCCCTCCTCTTCAACATCTTCATAAATGATTACCATCACTCTATCCCCCATGCTAGCATCATACAATACGCAGATGATTCTACAATCATCTGTGCAGCCTCTTCCATTCCAACCCTTCTAAAGCTCACCCAAGAAGCATTCTCCACCACAGAACAGTGGAAGAAAAATAACCATCTTGCACTTAATGCAGCTAAATCAAAAATAATGATATTTACCCCCTCTAAAACAAACAGATTAGATAGACAACTATTTTCCATCACCAGTCAAAATAATACTCCACTTGAACTGGTATCTGAAACCAAACTTCTAGGAGTTCAAATTGACGATAAACTTAAATTTGAATCCCAGCTACTAATAAACATTAAAAAAACACCAAAAACTCGGCCTGCTCTATCGACACAAGCGATTCCTCTCACTAGCAACCAAACTCACTCTCTCTACTACATTTCTCTTCCCCTCTCTCCTTTATGGTGCCCCCCTTTTAACTAATCTACAATCTTCTATTAAAACTAAACTAGCTACCTGTTACAACAAAATAGCCAAATTTGCCACTAGTAACAAAGCTTCAACTCATCACTGTTCATCACTCCATAAACTAAATTGGCTCGAATTCCCAACTACCTCTCCTACACTCAGCTCACATATGCACACAAACTCATTTTCCAACCATCCCTCTGTCCCGCTCTTTCTTCTACCTTGAAAATTCACCAGACTCAAAGACTTCTCAGATCCACTAATCAAAACCTATTAGAAGTCTACAGACCCCTTCACCCCCCAGCACAAAACCTCCTCTCTTTTTCCATAGCTTGACTATGGAACTCCCTCCCACCCTCCATTCGAACCACCACTAGCCTTCCAACCTTTGATAATCTCTTCACTCCTACCTAGCATCCACATGGGAATGCTCCTGCGCCCTCCCCACGTAAGCTTTCTCCACTTCCTGTATTCACATTACCTTCACCACCCTTATTCTGCTCATAATCTAATTACTTAATATCATCTATCATCCTGAATTATTCTATAAAATATATATATATATATATATATATATATTAGGTATAACTTTACTCTATTATTATCTTTGTTGATAATTTTACTGTTTGTAAACTATACCTTGCGATGTCTTGTATGTTATGTAATGTAAATCTCTGTAACTTGTATTCTTGTTGGAGCTTTTCTCCCCAGGACTCCATTGAAAATGGGTTCACTTGGCCCAATGGACCATCCTGGTTAACCAACACCAAATAAAATAAATAAATAAATTACACTCCAAAAACATATGTTCACAGTTTTCGCTTGCTTCCTCATCACACCACAAACATTTACTATGTCAGGAAATAATTCTATGCAGTCTGCTTGGGTATAAAAAAATATCTATTCAAACGCTTCCAAGCAAAAAATCTTCTAGACTTTGTTGCATATTTTGGAGCCATATGTCCTCTCAGTGTTTTCTTGTGAATTGCTTATCCAGTCTCTCTTCCCAGTACTTCTCGCCTCTTCTGATTGATTCCTGTAGATCAGAGCGTATGTGGTGCAGCTTTAAGCAGCATGACAGAGGCTGAGTGTGCCCATATAAATACAGGGCCACTCATTCCTTGTGCCATTTTGAGAATGCAGTCAGAGAGTGAGCATTTATGATTGCAGTAGTTTGTATATAAGTTACTTAAGTTAAAGTCAGTTAACTTCTATCGTGATGTGTTTGTATATAATAAAGCTGCTTGAACAGAACCCACAGAGACTCTTCTATTGTGTTCAAAGTAAGAGAACGACATGGTGTCAGAACCAGGATTCCAGAGAATGATATTCAGAGTCATAAGGTGCAGAGATGACAGTGAAGGTAAACTAAGAGAAACAAGCACGAAAAAGAGCCAGAAAAGAAACAAAGGTAATGAGAATTTGCATGAACTGTTTATTTTATAAAAAAGATCAAATGGAGCATTACAAGGGTACAGATCACATTATTAAGCAAGCGGGTGGCACAAAAGGTTTATTAACTAAAGAGAAATGTGTAAAATTGAGATACTTGACAAAGCAATTATCAGAAAAGCAAAATGAATGTGTTTAAGGTGAAACGAGCACAAGAAAAGTACAATGGGCATGAAAAGAGGTTAAACGAGCAAAACAAATATGATAAGGGCAAAAATGGGCACATTAAGTGTAGAAATAGAAAGGCCAACTGCATGTTTTGGCATAATTATGACCCGTATTGTATCAAGGGCATAACTAGAGTTATTCAAAGCATCTCAAAGTTTGTAAAAGTGCTTACAATGTGTGCTTATTATTGTGCATGTATTCTAAAGAGTTTATATGTGTGCAAAGTGCAACTATTTCATGAAGTGCAGTCAAAGTATAGCCATTTCGAAAAGTTTCTTGTGCTGGGAGTGTCTATTCGCAAAGTGCCGCCATTAGAGTGTTTTTGGCATTGTAAAGAATTGTCTAGCAAGGTAGCACCATTTTGGGGAAATTTCAGTGTGTGTGCTGTGTACAGTTTATTTGCAAAGTGCAATTACTTTGAAATGTTATTGACTCTGAGCTTCCCTTGCCCAATTCATTCACATTGTACAGTTATTTAAAATGTTTCTTAAAATTATGATAATTTGCAGTGCCCGAGAGACTTATTTCACAAAGTTCAGTTATATAGAGACTTACTGTGCTATTGGGCAAAGTTACAAATACTGGCATACATTTCTGGCTTATGTGTATGTGTTTATGCTTATTTGCAAAACCCTTCACTGTTATGTCTTAATATGGCAGAGGGATTTTGAAAGCCCTTACCACTTGTATTTGATCAGAATATTGCAGAGAATTGGAGAATATTTGAGCAAGAGTACGATATTTTTATACAAGCAGCTTATTCAGACAAAGATGCACGCACCAGGACACTCATTTTGCTTAAACCTAGTTGGGTCAGAAGCCATAGAAAGACGGCATTCATTTGTGTGTGCACCAGCAGTGTATGAGGGAGAAGATGAAACTCGTATTGTTGTACAGGCTGAATCAAAGCAAGACCCAGAGTGTTTGAAGTGCACGTTCAGAGAAATATGTAACCCCCAGACAAATATTACATTAGAGAGGAATTTGTTTTACATGTGAGATCAGAAACCTGGGGAAACTTTTGCAGCTTATATAACTGACCTGAGAAACAAAGCCAAAATGTGTCAGTTTGGTGACTTAAAAGATGAGCTAATAAAGGACAGGCTTGTGTGTGGTATTAATAGTGCTGCTGTGAGAAAGATTTACTTTGTGACAATCATTTAACATTGAGTAAAGCCATTGAGATTTGTCAAATCCATGAGGTGAGAGAAAAACACACAAGTGACAAGCGCATGGTTTCAGCAGGCTCCAGAGCAAATGTAGATAGCATGCAACTCGTGGCAAAAAGAAGCAGCCCTAAGAACATGGCAGCCACAGCCCCTGCTGTTTCACCAGGGAAACCATGTAGTTTTCCAGCAAGTTCTAAGACTGGTTCAGTTAAAGGAGTATACCCCTCAGTGCACTCCAAGCATGAATCAGCAAAAAAAAAATTCCAGCTTCATTGAACTGTTGCAATTGTGGTGCCAGTCGAGTCTAGAAGAGATAAAAGCTTAGCATTTGCTCAGCAATGTTACAAGTGTAAAAAAAAAAAATGGAACCATTTTCAAAAGTTTTGCAAATCAAGTAAATCTTGCACAATTGTAAAGAAAGGTCACACAAAAAAGCAAGTTGATCAAGTAGATTGCAAGTCCACTTTCTATGTAGATGGTGTATCAATAATTGGTGAGAGAGTTGATGCAGTGAATTTGGCAAAGAGTTTTATACAGTTTGGATCAATGGTAAATCCACAGAGCTTAAAGTAGACACTGGTTCGAAGTGCAATGTTATATCAGCAGACACATTTGCTAGAGTGTGAACTAACAAGCAACTCAATGTGACCAGTAGTGTAAAACTTGTTGCTTATGGAGGTGAAAAAATTCAGACCGAAAGCTCAGCGATGCTTTCATGTTATTTGGCCAGGAACTGTTACAGCTTGTTATTCTGTGTATTTCAAAGACCAGTGTAGTCTTTATTGGGTCTCAAAGACAATTTGAGAATGAATCTGCTTTCTTTTACCAAAGAAGTTCATTACATAAGTGCATATCCTAGTTCCAATTTTTCTGAAGCCATTTTTTCAGAATATGCTGATGTTTTTGATGACGAGCTGTATTCCATGAAGTTAGGCCCAGAGGTCACTCCAGTAGTCAGACCAGCAAGAAGAGTTCCGATAGCTATGCAAGATAAAATTAAGGCTCAGATGGATAAAATCGTACAGCAAGGTGTAATTTGTCCAGTTACAGAACCAACTGAATGGGTGTCTATGGTAGTAGCTCACAAAAAAGGCTCAGATGAAATCAGAATATGTATTGACCCAAGATATTTGAACAAAGCACTGAAGAGACTGCATCATCCAATGCGCACAAAGAGATTGCAGCTCCAATACCGAATGCCACTTTTTTTTCTGTCTTGGATGCAAAAAGTTCATTTTGGCAAGTAATGCTTGATCTCAGATCTTCATTACTAACCACTTTTGGTACCCCATTTGGCAGATACAGATTTCTAAGGATGCTATTTGGAATAAATTCTGCAAGTGAAGTCTTCCAGCATGCAGTGGAGCAAACTTTTTGGGGGTTATCCTTGTGCCATAATAATAGATGATTTATTGGTTGGAGCAATGGTGAAGCACAGCGTGACAGAAACCTAAAGAGAGCTCTAGGCAGAGCACGTGAAGTAAATTTGAAGTTCAGTCCTCTGAAGTGCAAATTCAGACTACCAGAAGTTACATATGTAGGTCATTTATTTACCAGTACTGGCTTAAGACCAGACCTGACCAAGCAGCAGCTATTCTTGAGATGTCAGCATCAGACAATATTCAAGCTCTACAGCATTTCCTAGGCATGGTCAACTATTTAGGCAAGTTTATACCAGACTTCAGTGAGTTGACAGCCCCTTTAAGAGAGCTGCCGTGCAAAAATGTTACATGGTCATGGCTAGAACAGCAGCAAAAGTCATTTGAAGACCTTAAGCAGAAAATTGCCACCCCACCTACATTAAGATACTATGATGTGTATAAACCAGTCACTCTTTCCTGTGATGCTTCAAAATTTGATCTTGGTGCAGTTATTCTTCAAGAGGACAAGCCACTAGCCTATGCATCTAGAACACTTAACCTAACTGAAATGCAGTATGCTCAAATTGAGAAAGAACTTTTGGCAATAGTATTTGCATGTTCTAAGTTTCATGATTATATTTATGGCCAAGCTATTCAGATTGAAACTGACCACCAAACCTCTAATTACTATTCTAAAGAAGCCTATGCATTCAGCAACAGTGAGATTACAAAGAATGATGCTGAAATTGCAAAAGTACAACTTCAAAATGGTCTGTATGAAAGGCAAACTACTTTATCTAGCTGATACCTTATCCAGATCACCCAGAAGTATGATGGAACAGCTTGAAGCAGTGAATTTTGACTTTGATGTGGTGGCAGTGCATCATTTCTCTACCACTAGGCTTGATGAGCTGAGAGATCACACAAAGACTGATACAATTTTGCACTATATTAATGTTGGATGGCTGTCGAAGCAATCTAGTGTCCCACCTGAAGTGCAAATATATTTTCCTTACAGAGATGAAATGTTGATGGAAGATGACATTATTTTTCAAAGGTCCTAAAATTGTTGTTCCTGCTTCCTTACAACAAGAATACATCCAGATCTTCATCATGGTCACCCAGGTTCCGCATCCACTAAGAGAAAAGCAAAAGAACTTGTATTCTGGCCTTCATTACTGAAAGACATTGATAAACTACTTTCTTCTTGTTCAATATGCAATAGCGCTAGACCACATTTGCAAAGAGAACCACTCAGCTAAGTCAAGTTCCTGACCCACCTTGGTCAACAGTAGCCACTGATCTCTTCGAGTGAAACGATCAACACTACTTAGTATTGATAGACTGTTATTCGACTTGGTTTGAGATAGCCTTACGACCTAATCTAACATCCACTACTGTTATTACTAAGTTGAAACATCATTTCTCAGTCCATGGTAGTCCACACAAAGTTGTTTCTGACAATGGTACTCAATTTACTAGTCAGTTGTTTCAGACAATGGTACTCAATTTACTAGTCAGTTGTTTCAGAAATTTGCAAGAGAATGGGACTTTGTACATGTCACTAGTAGTCCAGAATATCCACAGTCAAATGGGCTAGTTAAACGTATTGCAGAGTGCAAATCAATTACTTGAAAGTCAAGGAGTGTCAATACTGATTTATTTTTGAATCCACTTAATCTCAGAAACATACCTCATGATTTGGCTCACCTGCTCAACTTCTAAACAGGCGCAAACCAGAACAATGCTACCTATTAGTTCCAGTTTATTGAGGCCTAAAGCTAAGAACAACAAAACCATCAAGGTTCAATTATACAAGAAGCGTTCTATCCAGAAGTCCAGTTATGATAAATTGAGCAGATTTCTTCGTCCAGTGAGGGAAGGAGAGACGGTGAGGATACAAACGGCAAAAGGTTTCAACCGGATTGGTCAGGTTACAGGCATATGTGCCGAGATCCTACCTTGTAGAATCCAAGGGTGTGGAGTACAGGAGAAATCACAGGCATCTTCTTCCTCTACCAGAATCATCATCATGGCATTTTCCTGTGATACAGACTCCAGATCTCAGAGTGAACCAGATGTTGTTCCCATCCCAGAGTGTATTTCAACCTCTACTTCCATTCCTGAGGATGTTCCAAATACTTTCAAGGTTGAACATTCTATAGAGATAGCTCCAGTTGCTAAACCTAAATCCCAGTTTTATATCACATGTTATGGTCAAATATCAAAGCCCAGTGTGAGCAACATGGACATGGCTGTATATATGTACCTAGTTGCATGACTAAAACTACTTGTAATATCTGCATGCCAAATCGATTCATAACATTGCATGATCTATTTCGCAAAGAGGGAGGATGTAGATCAGTGTGCATGTGCTGTAGCTTTAAAAAGCATGACAAAGGCTGAGTGTGCACATACAAATACAGGGCATGTGCTATTCCTAGTGCCATTTTGCGAGTGCAGCCAGAGAGTGAGCATGTATGATTGCAGTAGTTAGTGTGTATACAAGTTACTTAAGTTAAAGTCTGTTAATGTCTGTCATGATGTGTTTGTATATAATAAACCTGCTTGAACAGAACCCACAAAGAGTCTTCTATTGTGTCCAAAGTAAAGAGCAACAACTCCTATAGCTACCATGCAATATTTATATGCCCTACTAATTATCCCTTTTTTAACAGCAGCTTCTGTTCTAGATTCAACTAAAATATCTGCTACAGCAGGTCTTTCACTTAGGATTCCCCTATTTTTTCTTTGCTTATTCTCTAATATCAGTCCTTGATAGGGAACCCAGTCTCTGGCTTCCAGTGCAAATGTGTTCTTGCCATCTTCCCATTCTATTACCTTCCCTCTCTAGTTATTTGCTCCCAGTACATTGGTTCCCTTGCAATAAATGCCAGCCCTTTCTTGTCTGTTTTCTCTACCCCTAATTGCAGTTATCCCTATTTCCATGATGGCTTAGTTCTTGGAATACGTTTTGCTACTTTATGAATATAATATTCTATATGGCTGTTGTTCTTCTCCTTATGACTTGATCCAAAATCCACACTCTCCTTATTTCTTGAATTTCCTCCCTGTTTCCTCATTATTCCTTTCCACTTTAAGTCGTAGCTTTCTGCTCGTGTTATGTATGTGAGCCTTAACTGTGTAGCTCTAAAATATCCCTTCAAATCGGGTAATCCTAAACCACCTTGTTCTATTGAAAGGAACAACTTATTCCACTTGACCCTTGTCTTCTTCCACTCCCAGATACATTTATTCAATTACTAGGAAAAGGACTGAAAACATTTTCACTGCTTGTATCTTGCTATCCATGTCCATAAACATGAGCTTCCAGTTTGTTAGTCTTTGTATTATCTTTTGTTTAGTCTCTTCCAACATATCCTTAGCTGTCATAAGAGTCCCTTTTATCCCTTACTCTTAAATACTTTTATTGTGTCTTCATGAATGTGGGTGTTCATACACCAATTTGTGTGTAGGTACACAGTTTACAGCTACATCCTTTATTTTATCTTAATTCATTTTATATCTCAAAAAGACACAAAACTGCCTTAAGATGTTCTACAACACTGAGATGTCCTTTTTTACCTTTTTATTAGGTACAGAATAATATCATCTGGAAATAAAGCCAACTTTTCTCGATTACCAATTACACCCTTGAATTTCTGAGTTCCTTATTTTTTGCCAATGGCTGTAAATATTAAGTAAATAACAAAGGGGAAAGAGATGCACCTGTCTAGTTCCTTTCTTCAGGTACAACTTGTAAGAAAGGAACCACCCCACTTTGCTTTCAGTACCTCATATATCCTCCTAATTAACGTTATTATTCTATCAGGGAATGCAAATGCTTCATTGTCCTGTTCATGCAATCCCAGCTAACTCTGCCGGATGCTTTCTTTGTATCAACATCCACCAACAGCAGTATTTTCTTGCACTTTGCTTGCCTCTGGATCATCATTTAATGTTGTCAAATGTTTGCATCCTCTCCACAAAACCACATTGATCCAAATATATATCAATTTTGGCAATGCCTGTGCCATTCTTTTAGCTATTATAGACATAAACACTTTGTAACTGAGGTTTAAAATTGAAATGGGTCTATAAGAAATTGGATCTGATGGGTCTTTAGCATCTTTAGGTATTACAGCCACTATAGCTTTCCATTAATATGTCAGTGTTTCCCCTCCTTTTAAAATACTGTTAAAGAAAACCTTCTAGATCTTTATTGCTTTTTTCCCTCCTAGCTTCCAAACTTCCTCGGGAATACCATCTATTTCTGCAGACTGACTGTATGTCACCATTTTTATCTTCTCTCCTTCCGTCTTAGCTGTTAATTGTTGTGGCCCATCTACCTCTAACCATGGCATCTCAAGCCTTCCATAAATAGTTGTATTTCTGCTCTTTCTTGATTTCTATATTTCTGTGCTTTATACAAATTTTCATAACATTTCCAAAATATGTCTATGTGATCTCAGGTTGTTTTTCTTGTTATAGGCCTCCCTAAGTTTGGCAACAATCCTTTTTAGTTTCTGTTGCCTAAGCGGTTGTGCTAAACATTTTTGTGCTCTATAGTTATTATCAAAAAACAATTCCCTAACAACAATCTTTCTAAACTCATGCATATTATCCAGATACTAATTATTTTCTCTTTAGCACTCTGCAGTTGCACCTCTTCTTGTTCTGTAAGATTCCCCTTATTCTGCAATAGTTTAACTTTTGTCAGTCTCTCTTAATAATTCTTGTTACTTCTTAACCATATCTATTTTTCTTTTATTTCAATCCTATTTTTAAATTCTACTTTCATTTTATCAGACTCACTAACTCTAACTTCTGAAGAAATTTCTATCTTCCCTAATAACTCTCAAATAATTCCCACTACCCATTCTTTAAACTCCTCTATGTTTAACAGGTAGGAAGGGAAGTGCCAGTGTTTCATTTTTACTTCATTATCCTGCACTTTTATCTTGGTTGTTCTATGAAGGATATTGTTGATCAAGTATTATAAGGTGGGAAGTCAAAACTGCTTATGTATTTTGTTTGCAATGGGTCTTGAGAGCCAATCTTTCTGGAACAAATTTGAGATATATAGACAGGTGGGATATTCCCTGCAATGCAAATTGTCCCTCAGTGTTATCTGGCTCTTCCCTTCTTAGGTCTTTGCTTGAAAAATGCTGCATGTTCTGATGAGGGTAGCATTATAGGAAGGGGATAATGTGGGGACTGACCTCACATTTTTGCCTCATCTCAAGTTGTCTGCTTGGGTGAACTTCTCAAGAGTTGTAGAGTGATGCCATGCACAATTACTATTAAATTATTTGTTGTTCCTGTCCCCATATCCGAAATGTGAGTGGTCTAATGGATGTTCACAATAGTTAGAAAAAGTATTACTAGGTCTTGGGGGAATTATGGCATTCCAGTGTCATCCCACTGGCATACCTTAAGTACTACATCAAGGAAATGTCATTCTGTCTATGACAAAAATAATGTCTAGGAATTTGGTATATCTTGATACCTGCATTGACTCTTGTTCAACTGACAAAGCTGAGTCTAACAAGTAAAGCTACAGTGCAGTTCATCTGGTTTGTCTTTGAAGATATCTGTAATCAAAATAGTGTTGTTGCTTCTGTGTTAAAAATTGTGTACAAAGTCTGACTTCCCCTCTAACCTCTTTTATCTGTTGTTGTCCCTCTCCCTCTTCCTACATCTTTTTATTTATTTATTTTATTTATTTATATTTTGCAAATAAAGGTAAAAAAAATATCCTTCAGGTCAGTTCTACAGAGTTTTATATTAGTTTTTCAAGGAACATATTAGAATTGCTACTCTATAGTTTCCTGACTTCCTACTGCAGCCTATTTTATGCAGCCATTCTATCTAACCATTTTCCACTGTGTAAGCACCTCTTTCATTCCAAAATAACCTATTACATGGGAACATCAATGTCCCTGTTTACTTCCACCAAGAGCTCTGGAAGCAATGGAGTCCGCTTTCTGCTTCTGCAGATACACACTCCCTCAGTATAGCTTCCTATTGCAAGATGCCATCTGTCTGTGTCTTCTTCCACCATCTTCCTAAGCAGGTATTTTCCTTGGTCACTCCTTTATGTAGACTAATGAAAGCAAAGTATTTATTCAGTATTCTAGACTGATCCACATTCCATATGACTATCCATTTATCTCTCAGTAAAATTATACCAGATTACACAATTGTCTTTTCCATGGCACCAAGTTGTGGAAAGGTTTGTCTTGTACCTTGTTCTACCCACCAGCTTCATTTCCTTTTCTTCCGTGGCATTCTAAATTAATCACCCTATGAATATGTATCACATATACCTCATCTCAGGCTGTACTTCACTTCAAGACCCTTTTTATAGTTTATATCCCCCTCTCACATTCTTAGTAAACCACAAGGGTGTCTTCCTGTCTTAATTCACATTTTGCTCATCATGACATTGCTTGCAGAAATGCCCTTCGACTTCTCCATAACCTATTCCACTGAATTAACAACCTCAACCCAAGAAGATAATTCTTCTCTGATTTCCCTGCTTGAAATGATTGAGTCGCATCTAAATCCCCACACATCTGATACAGTCCATTACATCACTCCCCAGCCCTGATAATGAACATTACAAAAAATGGTCACTCTGCCACTGGTTTAGTTACCCTTACCTATATTATGATGGGTATCCTGTCTCCTGAGAGGAATGGTCTTTATGTCCCAGCTCCATCTGGCATGTTCTTTCCATATCTTCCTGACTTTCCCATGTACCCGTTAATGAGGCATATAGTGAAGTTCTCTCAAGGCCAGAACTTTGCTTTCCCCAACACCCCCTTTCGTAATCTGCTTGATCTTAAATAGCCGGAATCCTTTGTAATGCAATGTAAGTTGACAGTGCTCTTCATTTCCATCTTCTGGTGGCATGAATGATATTAAAAAGGAAACACATCAAACATTATGCTCCAAATGCAGACAATAAGACAATCTTCATGAAATTGGGTCAGAACTTATGTGGTTCATGAGTCTTCATGTGAACTTCATGTGTCAAAGAAACAGACATTTTGGAGTAATCAAAAAGGTGAGGAAAACTTTATAAATATTCATCTCTGAGTGACTTCTCTAATGCTAACTATCACTCATATAACATAAGCCTGCTCTTCTCTCTTCATAGATGAACCTTCAGATGTAGTAACCTTTCCATCTTTATATATCCTTACTGTTATACTTAAAGTGATGAAAATCCAGTGCAAGTCTTTGAGTTTTCATTCTAATGGACATGTGTATTACCCTACATAAATATGATCTAAAGCAGAAGAAGCACTCTAATGTTTAAGGTCAGTGCAAGCATGGACAAGCCTCTGTGCATGTTTTGGAAATGCATTATCCTTAGACCTGTTTGAGCCTGTGTTTAGACATCTGAAATGGTATGGATATACACTGATATCTGAGACTTAACTCACTGCTGTGTTAAGAGACATCATGAGATCTTTTTTAACAGTAATAAACTAGCAAGGCCATTTAAGTGTTCATGCTGGCCTCTTGAACCACACAAAGGCATTTGTAAGCCCATCTTAGCCAAATGTACTGCAGAAAAGCTGGTTTAATTTTGATGCATACTAGTATAATCTCTTTCACACTTCTATAATTTGATGTCAGGATTCCACATGTGCCACACACAGTGGCCTAAGTGGTCAATTAACTATTCAGCCACAGAAGTACAAAACCTTTTCAATTCACACATACTTAAAGTTCGGTCTACAACACACATGGACTAATGTTACTTCACTCTGACTTTATCCAATTCATTGACGTCTGCCTTGTTCTACCCATCTACTTTTACCCTCTGCAGATTAATTTAAGACAATCCTGACATTTCATAAGCTAGCTAGCTATAGTCCATTTAAAGTACTGCCAACACCAGTGCAGTACAGACAAGAAAACATGAAGATTGCTTGCTATATTCAAGTAAACTGTGGCTTGTGTTAGTTTTACAGCTCAATTCATAGGTAAGTACTAGTCAAGCTGCCCTTGCAGGCCATTTTAGGTGCAGCCAGCTTCCCTTTCTGTGCCCTCAGTAACCTATATGTTTGGTTGTAGATGGGACTTACCCATCCCATGCTCAATAATTATACATTACCCCTAATCAGAATAACTCTGAGCATACCATAGATAATTTGAGGGGAACCCATGCATGGGACAAAGCATTCGGGAGCTGTCTGTGGAGGCAGTCATGGGGTAAATCTTCTGTTTTCCATCCATAGATTTAAATTAGCTTGAATATGGACAGGGATTAAATTTGTTTCATGTGGATGAAGGGAGTCTATTCCAGGGCAGCAATATCCTCTGCAAGATGCACCTGTCCTTCCAAACCATTCTGTAGATGCTGTATATGAGATTTAGAACCCTAGACTGAGTATTCCTGATGTCATTTGACTTGCTGATGTGCAGTAAATTCATCAGTAATTGGAGGATGCCTTGTATGCTAGACTCAGGTCACTACTTAGCAATCTGTAGGGTACCAAGTATAGAGACAGAGATTTGACTCAGTCCATGTAGGACATGTTGTTTAGGCCTCATATCCTTTTAGTGTGGTATCTTTGTTGGCATTCCAGTTGTTGCATGTGTTTGGACAGACACATGCCGAAAGGGTCATTATGCTCAATCATTGGTCTAATGAGAGCTAGGTAAAGGGGGACAATGACATCCCTAGATGTAGACACAATCCTTTTATAAACTGTGCAGTATGGAAGGACTTTCTTATAATGGACATATGTTGGTCAAAAGGTCAACTCTTAGGGGTGCATTGTCAATGTAGTAGTTCCCTGGAGTACATGACTTCCTAAAGGATGCAATAATGCATGTTTTGGCATTTAGTTTCAGCTCATAGTTTTGGTGCCAGTTATTTATTTGGGACAAACCTTTCTGCAGGATGGCTAAGTCATTTGGGGATTCAATGACTACTCCTACCCTGAAGTTATCTACAAACTTAGTCAGGGCCCTTTGGTATTGACTTTTACTTTAGAAAAGTAGATGCCAAATGAGTCGTCCCAGCACAAAACCCTGGGGAGCTCCACTGGTGACTGGTCGCTTTGGGGAGATAATTTTTCTTATTTTGATTATCTGCATCCTATCTGTGAGCCAGTTGGCAATCCAGTAGGTGACATATGGGTTATTCCAAGTTTATTTAGCTTTTCTACTGTGCCAGAATGAGGAAATGTGTCAAAAGCTTTGACTTGTTGAGGAATGCAGTTAAGTATTTAAACATTTCATCTCTAGTAAATGAGCTGAAATTTTTTATTTCCTTAATGCATTTACCATTCGTAAGCCAGCTGACCTATTAACCCTTGCTGTTTTCTATTGCAGGTTAGCGTTCTACGTGATGACCTACCTACTCTTCATCGTTAATGTACTAGCCGGAGTTGTGATGGGTATCTGGAGAATGGTGATTTCTGGACTCTTCAATGTTGTTCATTTATCACGGCTAGATATCAGCCTTTTGAATCAAAAAGCCCAGTACTTCGATCCAGGTATTTATTAGTCTATAGATCAGTTGTAAAAATTTACTGAAAGTGTACCTTGTATGAACACTATCATTATATTAGCACAAGAATATATTAGTATGTGGGAATAGAATAAAGACATATTCTATTCTCCCAGGGAAATTGTTATTGCAAGTGGCTTTGGACTAACTGTAACTATTGTACACAGAAGTACATACACACCCAACTTCGGATAGCCTAATAATAATTTACCTTGCTTGCATTACATCCATAATCAATTAAATGTTTGAAAGTGAAAATATCAGTTTATACACCAGACCTATCAAGCACTTGAAAGCCAATCAGCAGGGATGAAAGTATTCAGAACAATCCTAGTCAGCTGTATGAATTTTGCTTAGTCATCCACTTATTCTCCTGTAACAAGAACCTAGGTCACTTGGGCCACAGCTAGGCCTTTGTCTAAGGATGTATCTGTTTGGTCCTCTCTTACTAGGCAGAACAATGTCACCTGGTTGTAATTAAGGGTGTCAGATAAATAATCACACTGAGTCATTCAGCGCATTAAAATGCAATAGTACAAGAAAATGCTTTTAACTTGTTTCATCAGCTGTGTCAGGCTTTGACTCATAAATTCACAAGGGATTTAAAATGGAGTTCTATGTCAAGAACTCATGGATTAAAACCTGTATGCACAAGACTGAGACTCCGTCAACTGGACTGCTGTAAACAAAGGCAGAGCAACAAGAGTAAATGGGCAACAAGCAAGCAACAGCTGATTAGTGTTTCACAAAAATGCATGCCTTGCAGAAAATGTTTACAGACCTGGAGAACAGCAGTTGCAACTTTAATCAGTTCTGCATATTGGAAATGATGGTGTCAATATGAAGCACATTCTTAACCTGCTGCTTACACAAATATGTGTCATTTTGGATTTACTGAATTGGGAGACTAAGCCAGTACTCAGGGTGCTGGAGAGGAAGAGACAGGATTCTGCATTACAGTCCTGCTTGGAGGTAGCACTCTTTATTTTAGAAAGAAATAGATAATAATAAAGCAAAAAGAGAGAAAAAATATTTACAGCAAAAGGATGAGATCATATATGTAGACAGGGACTACTAATGCAGGTTGCAAGAGAGAAGCAAAGGCTTCCTTCGAGTCAGGAAAAGTGGCAGCTGGTGACTTCAAATCAAAGGGGGGGGCTGCAGGAGATGGCTGAATGGGTGGGGCCAAGGGAAGGGGTGTGGCCAACTAGACAGGGATGGAGCTATGCTAAAAAAACACAAAAACTGGCACTTTAATTAAATATGCTGTCCTGGGTGCCACTGCCAAACCATCATTATGAGAGTCCAATCAAGGCAAAAATGAATTGTAGAAAAAAAAATATTTCAATGCATTGGCTACATGACAGCTTACTTAATATCTAGATGTAAACAAAAAGGTTGCAAGGCATGAAAAAATAAATTATTTTTTAAATGCATTACTGGAATGCCAGTCAAAATCAGGTATAAAAAAACAAGCAGCACTCAACTCAAACCACTTCTCCTTGCACTGCAGTTCTAATTAAAATTTATATTCAGATTTATAAAAGTACAAAGTAACATGCTGAAAGTAGCAATACCCCCACTTGTAACAATGTTTCTTATCCAAAAAAGACCTGCTGCCTGACAAAAACTACCTACTTGTTTCATGGGGAAAACATGATCAAAGTAAAAAATGAACAGCAAACAATAAACAAGCTCAAGATAAACTGCTTAAAGGATTACTGCACAAGTTATAGACCACACATGATAGATTGGCATTCTGTTTACTTTATGGGTAAAGCCTGCAAAGATGACTGCAAGTCTCCAACAAATGTAATGAGCTTCTGAAAATACTGTAATCCTGTCCTTTATTACAAATACTGTCATATGCATTTCAATACCTAAGGTTATACGCTATCTAGTTATGTAAATATTCTCTGCATGGCAACAACAAAAAAGGCTTTCAGTGTTAATAATTCTTTAACAGTACACTTATTAAAGCTTACTTGCATCTTACAGTCTTAGACAAGCTTATCTGATGGTCATTAAAGCTTTGCTACTTAAACACAGAGCAACAGGCATTGCAATGACATGCATTTTCTGAATAAGAAGCATAAATAAACAGTATAAAAATATGACAGAAAACCAGAACATTCTGTAAAATCAAGGACAGATGAAAAGCAACTGTAGCAATTGTGTCTACCTTGGATGGGAGGAAACTTCTGCACACTCACAATGCATAACTGCTCTTTGTCTTGCTTGGGCACATCCAGAGTCACCACATGGGGGAGTGGGGTGCAACAAGTATGTCACAATTTGAAATGTTTATGGCTGATGGTGATGGCCCTGACACATTTGTCGTACCTCTCAGCCTCAGAGCAAGAAATCTGGACAAAGCCATAAACAGAAGTGGAACAAAGACCCAAAAATAAGGATAATTTTTAAATATTGCTCTTATAAACTTAGAAAGATAATAGAATAGTAGGTCTTGCATTAGTATTAAATTTTTTGAAGGGTATGAAATCTGAAACTCAAATGTCTGTCATTATTTTCTAACTTTAATCTTTAATGATTTGCTACTAATTTTCCAGAAAAACCACAATTTTATGAAAAACAGACCAAAAATGTGATGCAAAAATATAAAATAGCCACACAATACAGCTGGGAACCTGTCAAAAAAGGGACACTTTTTAATATTAGTACTGTTAACTTGAACAGCTGACAAAATAAGAGACACTACATGCATTTCTGAAATTAAAAGTAATCTATAACTCTGATAATTACAATTATTAATTGTAAACCCTCTACGTTTTCTTCCAAATTTGCCATTTTACAGAGGGATTATTAGGGGAGAGCAACATTTTGGGCCAAAATTAGGGACAGTTCAGAGGTTTGGATGTACCTAATTCTATAAAGTGATTTATTTGCATGTGCCTTTCATCCTCTTAATGCAGGAAATCTGGACAAGGCCAAATATATTGGGGGAACATACAAACAGTACTAAAATTGCTCTTGTATAAACTTAGTCAATTGACAAAACAACAGGTCTTGCTTTAGCATGCATTTTTCTGAAGAGTATGAAGTGTGAAACTCAATGTCTGTCATTATTTAATGACTTCATTCTTAAAAGATTTGCCAGAAAACCACAAATTTTATGAGGAACAAACCAAAAATAAGAAGCAAAAATCTATTCATTCTGCAAAAATCTGGACAGTTGAGAGGTATAGTTCAGCTGGGGCTGTCTTGAGTTTGCCGCCCTTCCCCCCTCACAAAATCATGGTCGAATGGGGCCTCCACCCTGCAGCTATTCCAATGTCCCATTACTTGGCTATTTCACCCCATTTACCATAAACACTGTAATGTGCATACTGCTTTACTTCTACGATGATTTGGATTTCATTTAAAAGTCCTATTTTACATTTTACAGCACAAAGACTAATAGACATCTGCTAAACAAAGCAATACAGTCTCACAATGAAAATAGACTTAATGTCTCTGCCCTTGAAACTCACATTCATTGAAACAGCACTGAAACCCACATTCAAAAAAAATACATCCGGCCAGTGGTAGATAAAGATTAACTTTGGCCTGTTTTCAAATCATTGGCCCCTTGCACAAGAAACATACATGTGTTCTTTGATGCACCTTCCTGATTGTATTAAATTATATTCTTAGGATAATACAGTACAGCTGTTAGAGTGCATTTTAAGTTTATTGTTTTTAAGATTTTTCCAGTAAACAATGAAACAAAATGCATGCACTAATAATAACAAAACTGCCCAGTTCAGAACATTTCACTTATAAAAGTCTACTCAAACTTCTACAGTCCACCAGTATCAGTAAATATGCACAATCTCTGCAGAAGTAAAAGTCATCTAAATAATTCCACATTAAAGAGATCTGTACCTAATGAAAGGGTTGCTGCTAACAAACAACTGTATATTTCATTGCTTCATCTACAAATAAAGTGCCTGTTGCCATTGATAAATAAATTGCCTATGTTACAATAAAAAATCATAAGCTAGTAATATTGCAATTGGGAATGGATGGCAAACTGATAACAGATTCATTGTTACTAGGCATCTCCACCAAAGAGGACATTCTCAGGACTTGCAGCATCCACCCCCTTTAAAAGTACAACACAGTACATTATCAGCAATGCATTTATATACTGTGGGAGTAGAACCCACAGCCTTCTGTATCAAAAGCAAGTACACTACCTGCTGTGCTATTAACAATACAAGCAGACTCAGCATAAGCAGCATTAAAGCTCTCTTCAAACTCTCAGCTCCTTGCAAAATCCATTCAACTTTATCTCTCAACTTTGAAGCATAAGAAATCTGAAAAAAGGCAAAATTTATTGGGGGGGGGGCAAAAGCCAAAATACTAGGGACACATTTTAAACAGTGCTTGTGTAAAGTTGCTGGAATAAAATGCTGTGTTACCACCATGTATTTCACTGCCAAGTCTTGAACCCTGGACCCTGTGCACTACAGTCAGTCAACGTACCACTAAGCCAAATCAACTGTTTCTTTAAATACAGGTAGACAAACTTAAATGGCAATCATTTAGTGAATTCGGTTCTCACCATAGCTCTCAACCTCTTAGCACAAAACACCTAGACAAAGTCAATAATGGGGGAATACAGCTCCCAAACATAGTTAGTGAATTCAGTACTACCTCTTAGCACAAAATAAACTGAACAAAGACAATAATGGGGGAATACAACCCCAAAAATAGGGACAGATTTGAAATATTGATCTTATAAACAACACATTGCTAGAATAAAAGGTTTTGTGTTACCATGTACTTTCTGAAGAATATGAAGTCTGAAATTCAAATGCCTGTCATTTAAAATCCAGAAAACTATAAATTTCACAAGAACAAAATATGGGGCAAAAACTTCACAAGTGGTGGTGGGTAGGGAATTCAAGCTGTTGCTACCTGTTCCCAAGGTACAGGGTTTGAGCTTAGCCACCAGGTATATTTAAGTGGGGCATTTTACACATACATACACACACACACACCAGTCCGTCCATGTTTGCTGCAAATAAAAAATCCACATTCCATGCTGTCATCCATCCATAAAAGCCCATGAAAGAGGGAGCAAGTCCTTTCCCTCCCATGAGAGCAAGCTGCTACCCAGCCTGCAGACATTGCAGTCCGAGCTCCATCTAGTCTATGCAGTTGTAACTGCATAGACTTCTCCGATCTCTGCTGCTGAATGCTGTCTTCCTAATCCAGACAGCTGATGACAGTCTGGATTCTGTGAGCATGCTGCAGATTGGTTTACCCAGCAGTGCAGATATCGAGAAATGCCACGGCTACTCATGCGCTACTTTCCGGGACTCTGGTTTGTTTTCTTTTTGTTTTACTTTTATTTTTCTTTTTTACTTTTTTCTTTTCATTTTTACAGGTGGGGGGGATGCAGTCCTGCAGCCCAATAGCATGAGCCGCCCCTGGTCAGGAAAAGAACTACAGAAGCAAAGGGTCAGGCAGTTCTTTAAATAAGTGCAGTCAAGACCATTTTCAGACACTTTGACCCCTGTGAGGCACTACAGAATTTGATTTCAAAAAAGAATTTAGCATCAGTAAAGGACCAATAATTGGTAGACTATGATGACATTTTCTAGGAGAGATGGTGTTTGAAAGAAGAAGCCATAATGAATGGATCATTTACAATAGCCAAGAAGGCAGGCTTCCCTTCATGCAGAAAAGGAGATGCTCTGCATGATTCAGAAGATACTAGCCAACTGTCCTAAATGAAGACTGGACATTTGCATCTGTTATTTTTTTCCTGGCTATAAATGGTCTTGAGTCATGCTACTGGGGACCTGTACTGCCTAGAGCAATTGAGGGTAATAAAGCGGAGGGTGCTAATAAAGCTTTACCAGACTAAGCTGACTAACCTTATAGGTCTACTAAGTGCATCTGATAAAGAGATATGTTGCCCATTAAAACAGGGCATGCAACCAAATTGCAAAAACATTATAATGCACCTTGTAGATTCCTAGGTTATCAAGTTTATAGCCCGAGAGCCATTAAGAAGCTTCCCCTGGTTAAAAAATAATTAGTTAAAAGAAAATTCACCAGTGAAGTAACACAACAAATATATTCATTTAACTGAGTTAAAAGATCATTACTAAAAACTGCAGACCTAGATTTAGTTACGAGATAGCTAAGGGATTCTATAACAAAGGCAGGAGATGCACTGGGTCAGGAACCAACTGCACCAGCAGGGGGTGGTCATTTTATGATGGAGGTTAAAATCTTTAGAATGGCTATTTGTATGATTCTTGGTTTTACAGAAGTAGAGGATGCTGGAAAGGGCAGTATCTTTCATTTCATGGTAGGCTAGACAGAGGTCAGTCCTCATCAGTCTATGCAATATATAGAGTATGGGAAAGGGCTTTTAGCCTATCATGTAGTGCCATTTAAGCCAGAGATTTTTTTAATAACTGTATTTGGGGTCTTTCAAGTTGAGCAAAGAGTTTAGGTAAATCCCAAAGGAGCCATTATATTCCAAGACAGGTCTGATGAGAGAAGAATATAGTGGGTGCAAGATCCTTCGAGTCTAGATGAGGTACACTGAAAAAGAAATTTTATAGGGAAGAAGGACTTTTTCACCTTGACAGAGACATGGTGGTCATAACAGAATTGTTTATAAACATAGGTGCCCTAATCACTGGTGGTAATTGCATCTTTTTTGCTGTGTGTGACTAGTGATGTAAGAGAAGGAAGTGGTGATTTTGGTAAAGGTAACTACACTACAATGTTCTGGAGTTCACAGATGACTCATAACTGATGCACCAGGTGTTGGTCTGATCCAGGCCCTGATGGAGAAAATGAGTATTAGAAAGGGATTTGATAACTCTGCCTGGTTCGTGGTCATCCACACACATGATAAACCAAATTCCTCCAGTATTGGACTCCACATCAAAGAAGTAGATACTGGGATGGTGTCAGGATGGCGGTCTCTGAAATGCAGCTATCGATATTCCCTCAATCATAAGAGATGACCACCACCTTTATGGCATGTTTTTTGTCAGTGAGCCAGTCTGCTATCTAGCAGATATTATAGGGGTTATTGTTTAGTTGGACTTATATGTGCAAGGGAGATGATGGTAAAGATATTAGCCAGGTCAAGGTAGGTGGCATGGATGGATAAACCCTTATTTAGAGCTTCAATGACCCTATCAAAAAATGTTAACTAGATTGAGTAAATGAGATCTGCTTTTTTGCAAGCACAGATCAGTTAGGCTGAAAGGTTTAAAGAACCATTTGTGTAATTTATTAACTCAGTTATGCATTCCATAGCTTTTCAAATGTTGCTAGCGAGATTAACATTTCTGTAATTACTAGTCAGTTGTGGAGCCTCTGAGTCGCAACCTGTTGAGATATTTTGACTGACGAGGTTTGTATAGATTAACATACACCCCAGAATGTCATCTGATCTAGTGTTTTTAATTTTAAAGATGTCTGACAGGACCTGATTTGGAGTGATTTTGAGTAAGGTACTATAGGATGGAATGAGGAGGTCATTTGGGTGGGAGGGTATTGTGACTTTTTGTCAGAAATAGTATTGGGATTGTGGTTAGAGTGAGATGCTCAATTAGAAATAAGATTGATGCACAGCTGTGTATTCCTTCTAAGTTTCCTTATACAACTGAAGAAGGTCTTGTGGTTATTGTTACTATTGGTGGCTACTCTGAGGTCATAACTGGTCCGATGGCTACTCTGGGGTTATAACTGGCCTTTCACTCTCTCATGGGAGAGTTAACATTTATAGTTATGTTTAGATATTGTCTATAATGAGGGAACTGGCAATTTCTTGTAGATAAGATCTTAAGTTTACTGATGTGGGAATTCATCCACCACTGTATTTATGGTGGTGGATATGGCTTCTTTAATACTTCTATCCTCAGAGGAGCAAATGTCTGTATAATATCAGTTAATCTGTTTGGAAGAATGTTCATTTTATATTTATATAAAATGCTGGTGTGCAGCAAATACAGAGCTTTGAAGAAATACAAAATTTTCTAGGATTTTTTTTTTGGGGGGGGGCATAGTCAAACCTTCTTTTAAGAATGAACATTAGTCAGCTTTACCAAAGGAAGCAGTGACTTTGGGGATGGTACAAGAAATGGAGTAGTATTGTAGACTATGTTGTCTGCTGCTGAGTTTGATGAAAACTATTTGTTCCCTTCCGTCCCCTCCCAAACCTAGAGACACTTAACTCTTTGGACTAATCTAGACTTTGCTGTCATTTGCTAGGGATGCAAATTGTAAAGTAGCACCTTGGACATTGAACCCAAACATAATATTAATCTGCACACAAACTTTATATTAACTTGCACACACTTTGATTTAATGTGTAGTATATTATGTATTACCTGATGAAAACTAAGAATTTGTTGGCTTTAGCTTCTTATCAGCTCTGAATTTAAAACAGCCATAGCTCATCAAAGCATTGAGTTTTAAATGCAAGTTTTCTTCACATCAGGGAAATTCTGCAGGGAGCATTGTGTGATCTTGCATGGTCCAACCCCCCCCCCCCCAACTTATATAAACAAATTCAAGTTTGTGCAACAGTGGGAAAGGAGAGATAACTTGCAGTTATAAAAAAATCATTATTTCAAAGAGTTACATCTCTGATAATTTGTCTGCCAATCACTAGACAAGTTTCCATATTTGCCTGTTTTCAGCAGTTGCTTTACTTAATCATTGTGATAAAAAAATTACTCTATACTGCATATACTTGCAACTTTTCAGTTCTGTGATGTTCTACTCCCTAAGTGTGGTTTCACATTGAAAATTGCTGCTGCAGGTTGTGCTATTTAGGGCTTATTGCTCTTACATGGAGGTTGTGTGATCATGCATGCCAACGATTTACTGTGTGTGAGTGTTTTTTGTTTCCTTTGGGGTTGGGCACACTGCAGTCAGTGCAGAGAGCTTTTTTTGTGTAAAACACTGTGTTGCATTTGTCATGCTGCCGAGCCCTTAGATGTTTTTTATATACATATATATATATGTATGTGTATATATATATATATATATATATATATATATATATATATATATATATATATATATATATATATATATATATATTATATATATATTATATATATATAGATAGATATCAAGCTTCATATCACTATAGTAGTGAGTGGCACTCTAAATGATGATCACTAATGTGCAATTCCAGGGTTGTGCAGGAAAGTCTCAAATTGTGCTGTCTCAGAAATCCTCTTTTCCCTCAAGATAGTGCAATCACTGAGCTGGCATGTATGTGAGTATTATAAATAGTGTTATATATATATATATATATATATATATATATATATATATATATATATATATATATATAGAGAGAGAGAGAGATATTGTGTCATATCAAAAACTAATATTGCAAACTTATTTAATGGAGGGGGGACCCCCTGCACCCCTCACATCCTTCCAACTTCTATATATCAACTCTGGGATTGTACAACCACAGGAAAATGGCAAATTCTCATTTTTGATATTTTCAGTTTTCAGTGGACCCCATATATGTCTATCTATATCATTATATACATATACGTGTGTGGGGGGGGGGGGTATGTGTGTGCATGGGCCTTGGACAGAATGCCAACACCCAGGAGATCAATGTCAGAAGGACATGATCTAGGCATTGGCCCAGAGTGGAGTAAACCAACAGCAATTATTTTTGCAGGGGACAAGCCTCCCTGCACCCCCTACTAATTATGTATACTAACTCTGAGATCACACAATACCCATGGGAAAGGAAATATTCCCTTACCTTGGGATTGGCAATCTTTCACACCTATTGACCACCTGTATGCATCAACCAAATAATGTTCATGATCTGGGTATCTAATTCTGTCATTTTAACAGGATGTCTGAGACATACACACACACACATATATATATATATATATATATATATATATATATATATATATATATATGTGTGTGTGTATAAATATATATCTATATGGGTCTACTTCAAAACATTGAAATCGCAGAACATTGAAACTCAAAGCATTGAGACCATAACATCAAAAACCCAAAACAACAAATACTCAGAACACTGAAAGTGTGCATCATAGCATAGAAAACTACAACACACATGTAATCCCATCCACCTACAACAATACCAAAGTAAGAAACACACTTTTTACTAAGTTTCTGCAGGGGGCATATATACCAACTCCTAGATCACACTATAGTGGAAAAAAGTTAATTTCCTAATCCCACTGTAACGTGATCACCATACAGAATGTAAACATATGAATGTGTTGTTTTCATGGAAGTTAAGTTAGTGTTCTGAGAAGTGCTGGGAAAATGAGTAGGGCAAAAAGTATTTATTTTGCCAATCTGTATGTGTTTTTCAGCTATACAGGTTACGTGATTAAGACATTTATGTTTACATTCTGTATGGTGATCGCGATACAGTGAAGTTAGGAAATTAAGTTTTTTCCACTGTAGTGCAATCGTGGAGTTGGTATATTAAATTTATGGGGGAATGGGGGCAGAAATGTAGTAAAAAGTGTGTTTGTTAGTTTGGTGGTGTTATAGGTGGAGGGGATGTTATTTACATGTACATTGTAGTTTTCAATCTTATGATGCAAAGTTTCAGTGTTCTGAGGTTTTGTTGTTTTGGGTTTTCAGTGTTATGGTCTCAGTGTTTTGAGGTTCAATGTTATGAGATTTCAATGTTTTGAAGTAGACCCATATGTGTGTGTGTGTGTGTGTGTGTGTGTGTGTGTGTGTGTGTGTGTGTGTGTGTATATATATATATATATATATATATCAAATTATACAGACGCAAGTGTGTGTGCGCGTGTACATTATATTACATTATATTATACTGTATTATAAATATTAAACGTTGAAAAGATTAACCACAAAAGTAGAAAAAAAGTTTGAGTTCACAATGGTCAACACTTTCCAACATATGATCCTTCAAAATATAACAAAAACATGACAAACAGTCTCAATAGTACTACACAATAAAATCATTACTAATCACTGCCAAAAAAAAACTTAATAAATCCTCATAAAAATGCAAATACAATGATTTTCATGTGGGGAGCTGCACCCTCACACCTCTTTCGTACATACACCAACTCCATGATCACACAACCTCCATGTAAAAGCAATCAACCCTAAATAGCACAACCTATCCCAATCAAAATTTCAACATTCACATGTTCAACCAAAACTGTACATTCACTTCAAGGGTGATCATTTGAATTTTATATATATATATATATATATATATATATATATATATATATATATATATATTGATTTGTGTGTAATTGGCAGGGTTTATTGGTGACATGTTGTGGTCAATGCTCTTTGACTCCATGCTAGTTCAGATTTAGTTTTATTAAGTATCCTCTATATATATATATATATATATATATATATATATATATATATATATATATATAAAATTATAAAATTAAAATTTATAAATGTATATGCAAAAGGGTGCTATGATCCATCTTCTTTGTGAGGCAGTCTCCTTAATCTTTGAATATACTGTCTTGTATGAGACCTTTACATGTGGGTGTCACAAAAGGCAAAGAGCATGTACTTGTGCACACTGTCAGACATTATTTCATACAAAATCTGTGTCATACTTTTAATCTTGCTATTAGCCTATCATTGATAGTGGGATTCCATCAATTAGTTAACTGCACATTTCCTTGTCAGATTCACACATTTCAGTGTGAAACTGTTCATTTACCCTCCACCTTAAGTATGTCATGTAGTACCATCATTCCAGTATCTGAAAGGGAACCTCAATCCATGGTTAGGGTCTATATTAGTTTGCTGAAATGATATACACGCAAACACCTATTCAGCAACCTGTAATCAGCGAAAATTGCATCAGCAATTCATTGAATTTACTAAGGGCAATGAAATAGTTGCCCAAAGCTTTTAGTTGAATCTAACCCACTCAAGTGGGGGGGGGGTTTCATCCCCACACACCCCCAACTATATATATCACTTCCAAAATTGCACTACAGTGGAGAAAAGGGAAAAGTTCTGTGGTTGTCTGTTGTGCTTTGGGCAACTATTTTTGTTGCTCTTAGTGAATTCGGCAAATCACTGAAGCGATTTTCGATGATTACAGGTCACTGAATAGATGTTCACTGGAATACCATTTCATCTACCTAATATAGACCTCATGGTTACTTATCTCCAAAACATCATACTATAAAACCAAAACAGATTTCTGTGTGAAAAGGCAAAGTAACACAAAACATAAATCATACATATAGAATAATATCATGCTGAACTGCCGCACAGAGTAATGTATTGGAGAAACCCACTAACAATAAGTTTTCGTGTTCTGTGAGCACATTCCTATAAAATGTTCATAACAGTTATTTGTGCCACATAACTAGCATTTTTACAATATTACATCAGGTGGTTTAACAGCAGGAGTTAAATGATCTTCTACCATACCTTTCTACGTTTTACCTCTACAGTTATGGATGAAGCAAAAGATGATTAGGGAATAGGACCCACATCAGAGACTCTTTTTAAATGCTAGTACTATTAACTCAGAATTCTTAAAATAATTTCCTATTTTAGGCTGGGTGGAGAAAATGTTTGAGAACAAATTAGTTCCACAAATTTGGATAATTGAGAGGTATGTATTGTGTTTATGAAAGCAGCCTTTGTCATTTTTGTAGGGAAGTACCCTTCTGATGTTGGTGTACAAATTGTGTAAGACCAGTAGCTAAAGATTAATTATAGTTCTGTGTAGAGATCAAAGTACCAGTAACACATGGCTGACATAGTGCACATTAAAAATCATACATGTTAAGACTTTCTGATTTTAGCTTACAAAGCATGAGTGCCACTCGAATTTAAAAATGGACATCTCCATTTAGTGGGTATGTGCTGCATTGTTTGGGATTTACTGTCATCTCCAAAATGTGTCATCCAATCTCTCAGACTAATATGTTCATTTACAAGCTATGCACTGTTCCCTTCTTAGAGTGTTCTTGCAATAGTATTTTCCAAAATTTCAAAATGCCTTCTTTGTTGTATTCAGTTTTATAAAAATTTCCTCCCAAAACACAGCAAAGAGCAAGGAATCAGTCAAGACAGACACCAAAATGTAGCATTGATGCTTTATTATAATAAAGTTAAGCACTTTCAGCCTTCCTAAATACAGGACTTCATCAGAACTAAATAAATCACCATTATTACACATTTAAATATCAGAAATAGCAAATAATCACATCCAAGCCCCAACTAGCATTCTTAAAGGCATACTACTAATATTTAAAATATATTTGAAATATGTTTAAAATATATAAAATATATTTGAAATACATCAGTTACTTATTTCAGTAAAGAAATCAATGGACGGAGACAAATGTTTCAAACAAACCCATAAATAGTGAATACATAAGCAAATAAAGAGGATTTAATAATTATATATATATAATTAATGTTTAGCTGATCTTAACTTAAGTACACTGCTTATTGAGATGTCATTCAAACTAGGTAACATATCTGCATTTAAGTTAAATTACCGCTGCAATTCTCTCTGCTCAGTGTTTCCCATGGACCATCACATGGGTTTTCTGGAATTTGTTCCAACACAGCAAATTTAAAATTTTTGTGGCCTGGACACACACCCAAATGCTTATATAGTGCATTATTTTCATTGCCTCTTTTAATGTCATAGTTGTTGTTTGTCTTTCAGCTTTTCTCGGTAAGGGGTCGCCACAGTGGATCTCCGGTCCGCTAATGATTGGCAGTAGATTTTTACGAAACGCTGAGGTGCCAGCTCGACGCCCAACCTTCAATGAAGGCACGCCCATTTACGCACGCATGTCTTTCAAACGCTACCCAACCGCGGGGAGGATATGCAGACTTCACACAGAAGGCACTCCCAAGCCCAGCTGAGAATCGAATGAGATAACCTCTTGCTGTGAGGTAAAAATGCTACCGCCGTACGATGTCATAGTAGTGTTCATAAATATACTTAGCTAGTGTTCTTTCAGTTTTGCCAGTATAAAAAGCGTTTGAAACATTTGTCTCTCTCCATTGATTTTTTATTGAATTAAGGCAACTGATATATTTTAAATATATTTTATATATTTTAAACACATTTAAAATATATTTTAAATAGTAGTAGTATGCCTTTACGAATGCTGGTTGGGGCTTGTGGTCTGATTATTTGCTATTTGTTATGTTAGGATATTTAAATTAGATTGGTTCTTAGTCTTTTAATCAATTGGTTTTAAGATTTTATTAGATGGTTAGCATCACATGATCTTATTTCTGATATTTAAATGTGTGATCATGCTGATTTATTTAGTTCTGATGAAGTCCTGTATTTAGGATGGATGAATGTTCTTAATTTTGTTATAATAAAGCATCGATGCTATGTTCAGGCATCCATCTCTACTGATTTCTTGCTCCTTGCTATGTTCTGGGCAGAACTTTTTATCAGTTTTATTTCTGCTTGACTGGCTTTTGTGGTTTATAGTTTTCTTTGTTATATTCTCTGGTAACATTGGATGTGATGGTGTACAGACCATCTTTACTCAGGCAGGAAGGCGAGGGGGAAGCAACTGAAATTAAAATGCATTCCCTACAACTATGTATCACGCACTTTAAAAAATAACATGAGACCATTACTACTTTGGAGAAAGAACCTATTTTTCTAAGAGAGTCCTGAATTTGAAAAATGTGCTTGAACGAGAAAAGCTGTTTTTAATACCTGGAGAAAGCATAGTGCCTTAGAATAATTCTGCTTGTGGCTTTTTCAAGTAGAGTAAGTTCACAGATGCCATGTGGCTTTTTCAAGTAATGTAAGTTCATAGATGCAAGTCCTTTTCTAAACATGGGATATATAGGCAAGACTTGCAGTATAAATGGGAATTTTTAGTGTTTAATATTAGGAATGTAACATACATTGCCAGATGTGATCTGTGACAGTTTCTATGTGGAAAAGACTGGGCAGAGACTGTTAAAGCACATTTATAAGCACATATGTGCTATTAAATCCAAAAACATAAATAATGCCATTTATAAGCATTCCATTGTCTATGGTAATAAGAAGAAAAATCATATTTTTTGCAGTGGGAGTTACTAAATTAGATAAAGTCAGGGACACTGACAGAATTTTAGAATAAAAGAATCTGTGCTGGCAATTAAATGCTATACACTTTCCTGCCATCAGTGATGATACAAGCCTGAGAAGTGCCTTAAAAATTAGATGATTTATCATTTCAACGTGTTGTTTTTATTCCTGTAACATGATTGCTGCACTGTTTTTAATTATATTCTCCAAACATGATTGATGGCAATGAAGTATTTAGATTAAATATGAAATTATATGTGCTTTTAATTTTATGTGCTCATTAATCTGTGCTTTTGAAAGGTGTTGTGTGTCTAAAGGTACTTAAGGAAGAAGTTATAACTTCTTTAGTATTTTGATGATGTCATCTATATGGTGGGAATAAAGTGCTGAATTGTTTTCATAAATAAATATTTGTGAGGTTTTCCGGATTCCAGAATGAGTTTTTTGTCTATATTCGTAAGTTGTATTTGAAAAGAGAGATATACCACAGATAAGGGCAACTAAGTAAGAATATTTTCTCATCTTTAACTGTAGAATGAAACAAAGGCAGAAATAGTCATTGTTTACTATCTCTTCTGTGAAACAAAATTGTAAGTATTATCATTGTGTTCATTGAAATGTGGAGCGGGTGCAAGTCCAATTGGGGGTATTTAAAGGAGATTGTATCATCTTATTAGAACTTGATAGTTCAGTCATGTGATTAATTGCATGCATAAGAAAGTACATATTAGGAGGAGTAATTGTGTTGCTAGTGTATGTTTGTATGAGCGGTTCCCCACTAAGCCTGGCTGGGAAAGTTACAGGAGCAATATATCTATATACAGTAAACTCTCAGCCGGAACTCAAGCAACCAGCACTCGGCACTCTCAAGCAGCCAGCAAAAAAATCAAGAAATACAGTACAATTTTCATGTATTGTACTTTCTGCCCCCCCCCCCCCCCCACACACACACACACACACACACGCACACACACAGGAACATCCCTTACGTTTTTAAGAGTTTGAGAGTTTTAAAAAGGAAGATAGGAATAAATTCCCTCTCTCCCCAACTTGAGAACAAGTAAAGCCAAACATATAGTAGGGTATAGTATTAGTCAGGCCTATTTTTAATAGTAACTTTCAAGCAACCAGAAACTACAGTTATCCGGCATCTACCAATCCCCATGGGTGCTGGTTAACTGAGAGTTTACTGTATGTTTAGGTAGCAATACTCTTTTTGATGTGAGAAAAATGTTGTGATAATTTCAGTAATGTGAACTCTAACCAAGTGTTTAATCTAACAAAGCAAGCAGCTAGCTCTATGATAAAATCCTGACTATGACAGTGGTAAAATGAGTTTAGTTAACAGCTCAAATGGAACTGCCCAGCAGGGGAAGATAAATAATAATGAGGCACTGCTGGGAGTGAAATCTGGACAAAGCCAAAAATGATGGTGGAACAAAGGCATAAGAGCAGGGATATTTTTGTAAATATTATTCCAATTCACTTAAAAAGTTAATGGAAGAAGAAGCTTTGCATCAATATACATTCTCTGAAGAATAAGAAGTATGAAGGTCTGAAGTCTGACATTACTGACTGACTGTAGTCCTCTGTGATTTACCAAAAAAACAAAATATTTAGGAGAGATGGGGAAAGAATATTTGGCAACATCAGAACAGGGGTATGGCATCTGGCGTACTTGAAATTTGCTGGGAGATTGACTGACTGACTGACTGACAAGCACCAGTGGTGATGCTAAGGCTGAGACAGAGCTAGTGCTGAAGTAGCTAGCTGGACAAATGAGGACACACCATCACCACATGAGTGTTTTTTTTCCAGCACAATTACACACCCATCTAGATGACATAAGCCCATCATGACACAGGGAAGTAGGACTTAAAGAAAAAAACCATTTCTCCACAGTTTTAACAGCCCCTGCCTCTCTCTCCCCAGTTACAAATGCCTTTATATCTCTTTGGCTGTCTGCCCTTCTAATCCATAGTTTTTTTTATCCCCTCCCCTGGCACATAAGTTTTACTGTCCCGGCCATCAATGGCCCACATCCACATGGGGTCCACCAGCTAGTCTCCTGCCCCCCCTCAGACCTATACAAAATTGCTGGGGCTGGTTGTGGATCCTAAGAGTGTACCAGAAGCTCAGCTGTCCTTGCCTCCATTCGGGGGGGATCTTTTACATGCCCTATCCTCTTCCCTTTCCCCACCTCCTCACTTGTTTACCATGCCTGAAGATAACTCTCATCTATGGACTACACCTCCCCTCTCAGGAACATTATCAATAAGTGCTCTCCCACCCAGAATGGTTATGCCCATCTCTCCCTGCTGCTTAGTCAGTTACTCAAGCCATTAATCAAACCCACGATGGTTGGGCCACAGTCCGGATTTTATCTTTCTATACCATTGTAGCAGGCTTTTCATCCAGAGTTCTGAGATATACCCAGTTACCAGACATATCCAGGGTACTCCCCCAAAGTGTGTGAAGAGAGCAGGAGCTATTAGGAAAGCCATGGATCTGTAGTCAGTAATAGTTGGAGAAAAAATAAAAAAAGAGTTAAATTAAATAAGTAGATGAGCTTTAGCTATAATACATGTATGAAACATGACCTATGAGGCACTTGGGAATTGCTATTTAACTGTAGCCTCCAAACAGGCTTCAGCAACAGTCATCCCTCTGCTCAAAGGAGAGACACCTACATACCCTGGTAACTACAGGCCCATAAGTCTCACAAGTCTCATATGCAAAGCCCTGGAAAGAATTATCATGGAAATAATCAGTAATGACATAGGAAACCTCCAGACACTGGACTCAACCCAGTTTGGTTTTGTCAAGGGCAGGTCATGCCTACTGAACCTGGAGGACTTCTTTGAGAAGGTCGCCAAGCAATGGATAATGGCAAAATGGTTCACACTGCCTACCTTGACTTGGCCAAGGCATTTGACACAAAACCCACTGCTGACAAACTCAAGAGGTTTGGTATAAATCCTTGTCACCCAGTGGATAGCTAGCTGGCTCACAGAGAGGACTCAAGAAATTAGAAAACTGGGAAGTCCACTTCTACAAAGAGGCAAGTCACAAGTGGAGTCCATCAGGGATCAGTTCCAGGACTGTTCCTTTTTGGCATTTACTTCTCTGAAGTTAAGGGCAATGTCAAGGGCCACTGGTTGACTACATTTGCAGATGATTGCAAATTAGAAGCAGTCATACAACCCCCCACTTGCACACATGTTCTCCAGGAAGGGCTGACACACACACAAATAAGTTATGTTAGACCCATGAACTAAAACTAAATGCCAAGAAATGCACAACAAAATCCTTTGGGAGGTCATCCACAATGGTAATATCATATTGTCAACACACCCCTAATAGTTGCCCAGTAGTAAGTGACCTGGGGATACTCAGTAATCTAGCATTTGGCCATCAAGTGTCTACAGCAGTGAGAAAATCATTCAATGTTGTGCAACTTATAAACAAAGGTATGGCATCTAGGACCAAAGATGTCATTGTTCCACTGTATTCAACATTTGTCAGACCTATCATTGAATGCAATCTCCCCTTTGGTATGTACCTAACCAGGTACATCCAACAACTGGAACTCCTTCGGTGGTTCCTCCCTAAATGAATACAGGGTGTAAGTAACATGTCCTATGCAGACTGTCTCAAGGCCCTTTCCCTAAATACTGTCCTCTACAGGCTGTTGAGGGGAGATCTATGCCTGGCATACAAGGCACTGTTAGACCCCACTTTGATGGACCTCCTGCATATCTGCAGAACAAACAGTACCAGAATTACCCATTCTAAAATACTTAAAATGTTGTCTGTGATATAAATAGGGCATGCTGGAAAGACAGGTATGCATCCCAGAGACTACCCCTTCTCTGGAACAGACTCCACATCCATATGAAGCAGGCTTCCACCATAACCCAGTTCAAGTGTAACTTGGACATTTGGAAGTAGAACAGGAATTTCATCCCTGGTTTGACAGCTATGTCTCTAATGGACACAGGCAGCCTGTAAATGATTCATCTCCTAGGCCCCTGCTTTTAAATGTTTCATCTTCCAAGCCACTGCTTACACTTATCAAGAGTACCAGAACTTGTCAGAGATTTTGGGATGTGCGACTAGGATTAAAAAGGACTTTGCGGGTATTAACCTAGTATGCACCTATGAAACTATGAATTCTCCACAGAGAAATGAATCGGTATAAAAGTTGCATCAGCATACGTTGTCAATATAAAAAGAGCCCTTTCTAAGCGGTCTTTTTTTCTCACATTGCAGGCCAATGAAAAGTGATTGAGATAAATTACTCATAATGTTACAAATGCATTGCTTTAACAGAATTGGCTCAACAATCTGAATCTCTTCTTATGGTGTCTTTTTTTTTTTTACAGGCTATAACTGCTACTCTCAATACTTGAGGCTTGAAGCATGCCATCTGCATCCAGTATTAAGAGCCTTCTGTTTCCTCCTAATCCACACTTCTTGTAGACCTGGGCAAAGTACAAAACAATTGCCAACAAACATGGAAGAAGGTTAGTTATCTGCTGTACTCTATTATCTTATCAAGACTTGAACCCCAATAAAGTTGTAAAATTTGCTCCTTAATCAAACCTATTTTAAAAAAGAAAAAGGTATTGTACCTGTGAGTATACAAGTATGGATAAAAAATAAGTGCTTGAAACTTGGATTAGCTTCAGTAAATCTAACATTCACTCTGTATATGAATCTTGGTTTTAGTTTTGGACTTCTCTTTCACTACCAATTATTTCACATTGTGAAATCTTTAGGGATGATTACCCAAGTCCAGGATTAAGGGGATGAGAGCCGTGCTGTTTATAATTATTATTAAGAAGAATCACAATATGCTCAATAAGGAGTATATACAGATACTCACTACACAGCAATGTTGTTAACAGTTGTTCTTATTGCAAAGTGCTCTTCATAGTTCACTTAAAATATGTAAATCAATGTTTTTTTATATTTATGTGGTAATCATTCTTACAGTTGTTTTTCCTTCCACAATCTACTTCATTCTACAAAGTCTAAGTATTCTCAAAGCTTCATTCTAGTTCAAACAAAGAATAGCATCTGTTTCCCTACCATTGGGTACCAAGGTTATTCGTCTCCCAGTGCACTTCCTGACCCAAACTGACAACCCACAGCTTAAAGTTAAGGAGCAAAAAAAGGTCTTTTCAAGCTGGAGGACCATAAAAAACTCCTCCTGTTATGAAAAAGTAGTGAGCCGCCTTCTACAAGTGCACTTAAGCCATGACTGCAAATACTGTATTAATAATCATTTCTGAATGCCAGTACTGACATTACCGCACCTTCGGCATCTGCTGATCACACCCCTAAACACCTTGCTTCTGAGCCAGGTACTCATTTCACCATGCTTAATACATCACCTACTGTTTTCCTGTACCCACGTGATATTGTTTATGACAACGTATTTAAAACACCAAATCATTCTATAATTCAGACAGTAGATTAACTCCTAATATGTATACGGTTCATCTAAACCAATGCCTGACAAATCATCTGTGAGCTGATTATAAGCACAATATTATACACATTTCATACATTAACATACAATCAAGGATTTATAATCCATCCTTTCGCTCAGTACATAATGTTAGCACAAGTAATAAATGCTGTACTTCATTGTTGTGATTGTCTACTGCCTTGGGTCATGGCTGAAGTGAGTCTTAAGAAAAGCTCTCCTACCTGATTAACATAGTTTAAGAAATAAATAATTAGGTGTTTCTTCAGCTTGCTTTAGACACGTATAATCATGGTCCTGGCTACCCGATCACCACACCTTTTGATTTTGGGTTCCTCTTTGACAGTCTTTGACAACTTCATAAAAGTCTTTCTACTGGATTAATTCCATCTAAGCTGTGTGTGTACTCATAATCAAAATCTTACTTCATTAGCTCTTGCAGAACCTGCACAACTAGTCTCAAGCCCTATGAGACCTAACGCACTGTTTTGTATCAACATTGTTTGATTTAATCTAAAAACACACACAGGGCAAACAGGAAGCAAGAAAAATCCCCTCTGGTAACGGAAACTTATTGAATGAAGACAGGAATAATCCAAATGCAGTAACACTTTGAATCCACAAACAAATGATGAGTGCTTTTGTCCCGGAACGCCAGAACTTATCAGGTAAAACCAAAATGTAAAGTCTGCATTATAAAGGGCTTTGAAAAAAACGTCATATTCAATGATAGAAAAGACACACACCCTTAAAGACACACACCATACAGTACAGGAAAAACAAAATATAAATACATGGCTTATATATAAATATAAGATTAAACTATAGTATTTAAAAATCACTTGATTTTAAAAGACATATAATAATCAATCAAATTTAAAATGTATACTGCAAATACAGAATTATCTATCCAGGGCTTTTAGTATTAATAGGGAGCTGATAGAGATGTTTTCATTCAACATTTTAACATCATTGGCTGGTGTTTCCAGCACTATTACAGCCTCCATCCCTTGCAGACAATGAATTAACCATTCTTCACAGGATTCCTGTATTTCTATGGCAGTACCTGCATTAAAGGACTGGTTATCAGCTTCTATTAATTTGGATCATGGACAAACGACTAGAATAGAAACTGGTAACACTAATTTACAGTCTCTTTTTGAAGAGTTTGATTATTACCTCTCAAAAATAAAACGTTTACAATTAGACAATGCCTATTTTTCTGAGTGCATTAAGGAAAAGCTTGTACCAAAAGGATTACGCATGTGGCATTACCCTAATGGTTTGCAAGCTGGTTCCACTTTGTTTAAAGAACTGACTGCTTTATTTGACCAACATAGAATAGAATATATGAAAGTTATAATTAAACATAATGAAGCTTTTATTAATGAACTTATTGAAACTGTTACTGATTTAAATAAGATTTGCAGTCATATTCAATATAATGATTTTAAATATGAGCATACATGTATTTTCAAAAGCAGTGATGAATTGTGTTCTAATATAAAAGTATGAAAGGTGAAAAAATTAACCAGAGATAAAATTGATTATAGCAGGGGTATAACATACCCTAACCCCCCCACCCTCACAGGAATGGGACACTAAATTTACTGGTCAAAATGAGATCATTATGAATAATTCCCAAGCTCATTGTTCCAATAATAACTCGGAGGAAGTTTTTTTAGAACAAGCAGAATTTCCTCCCCTGAGAAGCTCCGAACGTCTGAAGAACAGAGTTCCCCCACAGGACAATCATTGGGGAGACAGTCACACATCTTCATACTACCCCTACAACTAGTGGGGGAGGGGAGGGAAATTGAATAGGAGAGGGAGGAATTTTTACAACCACACCATGAACAACAGGAATTGATTGACTGTAACTTTCCTGGACAGTCTGAAGTAGTAGTTATTGATCCCACTGACACTAATCATGACCATATTTTACCCCCTTACAACATTATAACCAATTCCTTAGCTGATTTTAAAGTTTATAATTTTTCTAATGTTTGTATGAATACTGTACATTGTGATATCTTCGCCAAGGGCTTTATTTTTATACCTCAGCAGAGCTGTAATGTAGCCAATACCTGGATGGACTTACACTCACAAGCTTAACTTCAGAGTTCTGTTTCAGAACTCTTTTTCTAACCATTTTGTTTAATCCCCTTGCTATTTCTAGCACTTATAACCCTCCATTACATCCCATGATTCCATTATTTGAAAGAATTTGTTATGAGTGTGACATCCATAACCTTTCCTCTAGGGATAGGGGGAAGATGGTATTCCATACCCAGGAGAGCTTAACTACCAATGAAATAAGGGATGTTTTGGACAAAATTAGGATTATAAAACCAGACAAAGGGGGAGTTGGTATTTTAATGAATCTGGATGATTATAACAACAAGATGGCTTAAGTAAAGTCTTCCATTAATGAATTGAACATTGCTTATACAAAAATAAGAAATGAATTACAGGACCTTTTCATAGAAGGCTCCAGTTCCACTGAGGTTTTAAATTACCTTTTGGTTTCACACCCAAAAATGTCAGTGATGTTTGGACTACCCAAACTACACAAGAATTTGCTGCAACCACCCATGCGCCCCATAGTAGATGCAAAAGGATCCATCACACACTCCTTGGCTAACCATTTAGACCATAAGTTAAAACATTTGCTCTTTAATGAAACTCACAAATGTAAAGATTCCTGGAGTTTTTTTGGGCACTGTTAACAAAATTCTCTTCAAGGATACATACATTTTCCTGACCATTGATATAAAAGATCTTTGCTCGATAATTCCTCATGACATTGGTCTGGATTGGTTCAGTGAGTTTCTTTATGCTAAGAATGTTGATCATTTTGATGTGTTGTTGTACACCCATCTTATGGAAATTGTATTGAAGAACAATTTTATTCTTTTTAACAATTAGATCTTTTTACAATAAGAAGGAGTGGCTATGGGGTCGGCCTGTGGTGGCTTGTATGCTAATGTAGTTGTGACACAATGGGAAAAGAAATTTCTTTTTCCTTCTGGGTTCCATAGTTTTATTGAATATTATACCCGCTATCTTGATGACATATTTATTTTATGGGATGGAACTGATTCATTGATTAATGAATTTATGGTGTTTATTAACTCCACGACAGAATTTTTACAGCTTACCCACACATATGATTTAGATGAGATCGCCTTTCTTTATCTTTTTTGGTAAAGGATTACCACAACAAAATATTTATATATAAAATCTTTAGAAAAGAGACTTACTTGAATTCTTTACTACATTATTAAGTTCCCACCCTTTAAAGCAAAAGAAAGCCATAGTGAACGGACAGTTTGTCTGTGCTGCATGAATGGTGTCAAATATAGATGATTTTCTTACTGAATGTGACACCCTTAAGAACATGTTTTTGAAAAGAGGGTATCCCATCAGATTTGTTACTGAGATTTTACTTGAGGATGTTGATAACAGGGAAAGGTACTTTTATCTACCCCTGTTAGAACATGAAGCCTTTCAGAATTCCAGTATCGGTACCACTATACAGGGTGACATCCCAAATACCAAGGATTACAAAACTTCCTTAGTAACTGTCTTTTCCTATGACAGCATTGAAATAAGACACATTTTGAACAAGAATTGGTCCATCCTAAGACAGGATAAGGTTATTAGAAATTTCATTGATACATTTCCAACTATAGTGTATAAAAAGGGTTGGAACTTGAAAAATATTTTTGAAACCAGAGTGCATTAAAATGCAGAGCTGGTTTCATGAACAAATGTGGAATGTGTCACTTTTGTAAGTTCATTAAGGAAGGTGACAAATTCACCATTAATAATATTAATATTAAAATTCACCATAGATATAATTGCAACTCTGAAATGGTTATTTATTGTGCTTTGTGCAACCAGTGGTGTTGTTATTATATCAGAAAAAACAATATAAAGTTAAAAAATTGCATCTCTATGAGATAAAAACAAAAAAGTTAACTAATGCCCTCAGTAAACATATACTAGAAAATGAGGGACATATGTTTCATTTCTTCATTATTGATAATGTAAAAGCAGAAATCAGAGGTGGTGTCTGGTCTATTCTTTTAGAGAAAAGGGAGCTATACTGGCAGTTGCATTTAGATGCAGGTAACTGGCCAGGGTTGAATGAAAACATCTCTATCAGCTCCCTATTAAGACTAAAAGCCCTGGACAGATAATTCTGTATTTGCAGTATACATTTTAAATTTGATTGATTATTATATGTCTTTTAAAATCAACTGATTTTTAAATATTGTACTTTAATCTTATATTTATATAAAAGCCATGTATTTATATTTTATTTTTCCTGTACTGTATGGTGTGTATGGTGAAAGATATGCTCTAGAGAGAAGAGGAATGAAGCTCAGCTGGACAAAGACAGAATGTATGTGTGTGAATGAGAGGGAGGATAGAGGATTGGTGAGGATGCCGGGAGTAGAGGTGGCGAAGGTGGATGAGTTTAAATACTTGGGATCAGTAGTTCAGAGTAATGATGAGTGTGGAAGAGGGATGAAGATAAGAGTACAGGCAGGATGGAGTGGGTGGAGAAGAGTGTCAGGAGTGATTTGTGACAGACTGGTACCAGTAAGAGTGAAAGGGGAAGGTCTACAAGAGGGTAGTAAGACCAGCTATGTTATATATGCACAGTGGTGCAGCAGTTAACATTGTCTCCTCACAGCAAGAGGTTCTCCAGTTCGATTCTCGGCTGGGGTGCCTTCTGTGTGGAGTTTGCATGTTCTCCCTGTGTTCGCATGGGTTTCCTCCGGGTACTCCGGTTTCCTCCCACATTCCAAAGACATGCATCTGGAGCGTTTCTCCCCGGGCCTCCGCTGAAAACAGGCTCTGTGGAACCTAGTCGGACATTCCCGGTCAACAAATGTTAAATAAAAAATAAATAAAATATGGGTTGGAGACAGTGACATTGACAAAAAGGCAGGAGTTTGAGCGGGATGTGGCAGAGTTAAGATTTGCACTGGGTGTGACAAGGGTGGACAAGTACCAGTAAGAGTGAAAGGGAAGGTCTACAAGAGGGTAGTGAGACCAGCTATGTTATATGGGTTGGAGACAGTGGACATTGACAAAAAGGCAGGAGTTTGAGCAGGATGTGGCAGAGTTGAGATTTGCACTGGGTGTGACGAGGGTGGACAGGATTTGGAATAAGTATATTAGAGGGTCAGCCCAGGTTGGAAGGTTTGGAGACAAAGCCAAAGAGGCAAGATTACATTGGTTTGGACGTGCTGAGGAGGGATGCGGAGTATATTGGGAAAAAGATGCTAAGGATGAAGCTACCAGGTAACAGGAAAAGAGGAAGGCCTAAGATAAGGTTTATGAATGTGGTGAGAGAGGACATGCAAGTGGTTGGTGTGACAGAGCAAGATGCAGAGGACAGGAAGAAATGGAAACAGATGATCCGCTGTGGCAACCCCTAACAGGAACAGCCGAAAGAAGATGATGATGATGTACTGTATGGTGTGTCTTTAAGGGGGTGTGTCTTTTCTATCATTGAATATGACATTTTTTCAAAGCCTTTATAATGCAGACTTTACATTTTTTATCTGATGATGTTCTGATGTTCTGGGATGAAAGCACTCATCATTTGTTTGTGGATTCTAATAAAAAATTATTACTGCATTTGGATTATTCCTGTCTTCATTCAACAAGTTTCCTTTACCAGAGGGGATTTTTCTTGCTTCCTGTTCGCCTGTGTGTTTTTGGCCAGTTTAAACTTGTGCTTCTACCTTTTTGATTTCATCTCAACTAACATCCCCAATAACTGCTTAAATATTAACATCCTCCCTAATACTGTTCAGAGTCCAGTCATATGTCACTGCTCTGTCAGAAGCCTACATCTCATTGATTATCAATAATGGCCACTTGTTTCTATATTCCGCAGATGTCATTCTAAACTGCTGCTAACTCTGGTTGATCTATTCCCTTTCTGTGACATCTTTAAAATTAATACAGCACTGTCCAAATTCTCAGAAACATTTTTTCTACATGCAAAACTGCATTTGCTCTATAATGTATTGAAGACCAAGTATCATCTCCTACTCTGTGCTCATAACCTAAAATGACTAAGGAGAGCTACAGACAGTCAGATGATCTGAAGAACCACCGGACCTCCCTCTTCATTATAACTTCTTCAACGTAAAAAATCTGTCAAAAAGCCTAACAGAATCAGTAGAACACAAAAACAGAGCATATCTTTGTAGCTAATTCTAAAACATACTGGTTAAAGATGAAATACCTTTTGTGTCACTTTAAACAAGCCTCAATCTCACCACCCACTGATTGAAGCAAATTTCCATTGCCTATCATGCGCTGACAGTACTGATGCATTTAAAACATTGTTTTGACATCAATCTCTGTGACATCCCTTGTCTAGATTTGCTCTGACTTTGCATATGCAGATTTTTAACATCTTTAATGAATTATCATGTAAGATATAGGCAAACATACATTTATATAAAAAATAAGCTATGTTAACATGTTCACTCCTACAAATGTTATACATCCTACAAATGTTATACATCAGGTGCAGTCTTGTATACAGATACCATCAATCCAGCATTATATTAATTGTTCAATTTCTGCCTTCTCTTAAACTTCACTCCTTCTCCGAAACATTATTCTGCGTATTGTTCCCACCATCACCATCATCATCATCAACAACCTCTTTTTTCCCCATTTTCTGCATGGAGACAAGGTGTTGTGTCAACTGTAGCCATCCCTCTCTATTCAATGCCACTCTCTTACCTTCTTCATGTGTGACTGTCACAAGTCTTTTCTCACACAATTTATCCAACTCTTTGCTGGATGCCATTACTGACTTCATCCTGTCTCTCCAAATCTTCTTCACCAGATTGTCTTCTACTTTCCTGCACACATGCCCAAATCACTAAGCTTTCATCTTTGACATTTTCTGCAATTGGAGCTACTTTGGCTTCTGCTCTTATATCCTCATTTCTTTGACTGTCCCACAGTGTGTATCCTACCACCCATTTCAGGCACTTCATCTACAATCACCTCTAGCATCCTCAACTGCTCTGATTTACTGTCCATGTTTCTTTATCATACAGTAGTACTGGTCGCACCACTGTTTTATACACACAAACTTTCAGCTTATTTGGCATTCTTCTATCATACACTAAACCTGACATTCTCTGCCAGTTGGCTGCAGCCTCTTTGATTCTAGCATTAACCTCATTCAGACTCCCCGTCTCCTCAATCACCCCTCCAAGATACTTGAAGCTGTTAACCTGTTCCACTATTTTCCCTTCTATATCAGTTCTCACCTTCTTTTGATTTCCCCCATTGTTTGCTATGACAACTGTCTTGTCTGTACTCTGTATCACCACTTAGGTTCATAGGTTCATAGGTTCATACTAGGCTATCTGCCCGAGGGCATTTACAAGCCTAACCCATAGTTTTGTGGCTTACGCCACCCCTTTAGTATGGGGAACTATACCCATTATTCTGCTGTGCCTCTGTTGAGCAGTGACACTGAGGTAATCCCTGGGGTATATCTGCGATCTCCCATCCATTGGTCAAGATTTCTCTTGAACAAGGCCAGCGAGGTGCTCTGCCTCACATATACCGGGATTTTATTCCACAGCATAGGGAGTCTTTGGGTGATGAATCTATCCCTCCAGCACGCCCTATTAATAGCCGTGTCGAGGTTTAAGTCTCCCGCCCTTGTGGCTCTGACGGATCTAGATTTTTTGAGGTGAAGCATATTCATCAAATCTGGGTTTGACATGGCCTTGTATGTTAGGCAAAGGTCACCTCTGAGCAGCGGTTACTGAATAGAGCTGGAGTTCTTTCAGTCGGGCAGCATAGGACAGATGTTTGAGACCCTTTATCCTTTTGGTGAGGAACTTTTGTGGCCTCTCCAGCTGCTGCAAGTGTCGGGTCAGATACATTCCAAATGGGGCATTGTACTCAATCATTGGTCTGATGAGTGATGAGTATAGGGAGACTATGACCTCCTTTGATCTAGATGAGAATCCCTTCATAATAAGGTGGGCAATGTAGAAAGTCTTCCTAACTACTTTAGCTACATGGGTGTCGAATGACAGTCTACTATCAACCTGGGTCCCCAGGTCCCTGATAACTTCTTCTGTGCTCAGTGGATTGCCACCTATTTGGTAGCTAGGGGTAACCTTGTTTTTCCCAAGGGTATGACTATGCATTTTTGGCATTTAACTTTAGGCCATGGCTCTGGCACCAGTTATCCATTTCTGTGAGACCCTTCTGAAGGATATCTGTGTCAGATGTGTTTTCTACTATGGTGCCCAGTTTGCAGTCATCTGCAAACTTTGTCAGCCATAACCCTCCTGTGTTTGCTTGTACTGGAAAAGTAGATGTCAAACAAGAGTGGGTCCAGGACTGAGCCCTGTGGTACACCACTTGTGACAGGCTTTGAGTCTGACATGGCGCCAGCAACTCTGACCCTGTGGGTTCTGTCACTCAGCCAGTTTGCAACCCATCTTGTGATGTATGGGTTAACATTTAAGCTGATGAGTTTTTCAATGATACCTGAGTGGGGTATTGTATCGAAGGCCTTTGCCAGAGCGAGGTAGGCTGTATGGACTGCCTTTCCTCATCAATGGCTTTGGTGACTGTTTCAAAAGTCAACCAAGTTTAGAAGGCATGATCTGCCTTTGACAAAGCCAAACTGGGATGGATCCAAAGTCTGCAAATTCCTATGTCTTTATTTATGAGCTCCATTATGATCCTCTCCATGGCTTTGCAGATAAGGCTTGTCAAGCTAATGGGCCGGTAATTTCCAGGGTCGGTGGAGGCACCGCCTTTGTGAAGTGGGACCACAGTTGCAGTGCGCCACTCCCTGGCACGTATCCAGAGGTAAGACTATGATTAAACAGCTGTCCTAGCTGTGGGTTTAATTCCTCATTGAGTTCATGGAGCACACAGCCGGGGACACCATCAGGTCCCATGGATGCTGTGTTTTTTGCTTTGGAGAGAGCAGTTCTCACTTGGGCGTTGGAGATGTTTGGTGGCTGCAAGCGCTTGGTATACATATCTCCTTTGGGGAGGGGAGAAGTTTGCACTGAACCTGTCAGCCAGTATGTTGGCAATGTCTGTAGGATCAGTAATCTTCACATCATTTTGAACTAGTTCTGAGCATATCTGGGAGATGTTCTTCATCTCACATTGCTGCAGTCCTTACACTTGGGTAGTCCGCTGTCCTCGGTCGGCCCGAATATCAAAGTATAAGGCTGACGTCAGTCAAGGCGCATTAGACTGACATCAGGACATCAGGGTACAAATGCGCATGACCGACGTCATATCCTCAGTCTTTTTTGCCGCATGGTCCGATGCAGAAGCAGCGTTGCAAGTGCCGGTTGGCGTTCTGAAATTTTTCGAATTCGGAGTTTCAGACCGAGTCAAAGTTGGCTAAGTACTCGCTGGGGAATATTTTAGTTTTTCTTGCCTCAGTGGTTTACCGGATGTCAGAAAAGTGAATAACTGTATTTCTTGTGGGAAACAGATACCGCATAGAGATTATCATACTTTGTGTATTCCTTGTTTAGGGCCTGAGCACGACGTTGCGGGGTGTCGCTTTTGTGCTAGATTCAATAAGCGCACTATTAAGAGAAGGTTAGATTGTGCCAGGTTAGTCTTCGGGAAGCGGTGCAATTATAATATGCCGTCGGATGCTCCGACGCCCGCTTCTTCGAAGAAGCGCAAGGACAAAGCAGCTAAGTCTAGGCAAGAAGAACCGTCCGTACCGGACGCCGGTACTTTAGAGGTGTAGGTGGAGCCGGGGGTTCCGCCGGAGGTTTCTCTGGAGTCCCAGGGGGAGACTTTGTTATTGCAGGATGTGGCCTCTCAGGAGGCAGGTCAGGCTGAAGGGGCCTCTCAGGTTACTGTACTCCCTTCCCTTCCTAGGGTGGTTAGGCCCTCTCCTTCTGTTGCCAAGGCTTCTCCCAGAGGCAGGCCAGGTTTAGCTTCAGTTGGTGTCACCCCTAGTTCTTCAGGTTCTGTGCCCAAGAAGCATATGCTTAAAATGGCAGAAGATTTGATTACTTTGATTAGAGGTTCTTTGCCCTCCTGATAAGAGACCTAGGGTGGAACCTGAGTTGGGGAGTTTTGAGCAGGCTTCGATGTTTCAGAGTCTTCGGCTGAAGACTTGCAGGAGTATTCTCCTTATTCTGATTCGGATGTGGATGATTCTACTCCTTCTGCTTCTCCTCCTGAAGATTTTTCTTTTCAGAGACTCTTCATTCCATGAGGGAGCATTTTAAGTGGGAAGGTCAGGACTTCTCTGATTCCAGGAAAAGGCTTAGGGAATTTTTGTTTTACCCCAGCATAGGCCTTTGGCTATACCTCCTGTTCTGGATGTTGTGGAAGATGTGTTTGCAGAGGCTTCTCTTAATCCTGATTCTTTGCCTCCTGCTCCTGTTAAGCCGGATAGGTATTACAGGGTGCCTGAAGCTCATAAGTATCTTTTAAGAGTCCTAGGGCGGACCCAGAAACTGTTAGTCAGGGGCCTAAGGGTGTTAAGGCTTCTGTTGTTAAAAATCCGGTTCCTCCAGATAAAGAGGCCAGGGCTTTGGATAGATGGGGAAAGAAAGTCTATACTTCTTCCACCCTAGCTATGAGGGCTTTGAATTGCCAGTTTCACATGTTGAAATACCAAAACTATCTACTTTCTCAATTGAAGTCTAAGGTAGATGCTCTGGAAGGTATTGAGTGTAAAGAGTTACAAGATTTAGTACATGTTTCTGAACAGGTGGGTAAGCATTCTTTGCAATGTGGTTTTGATGCTGTACAGGCCTCATCTAGGGTGGCTGCCACTGGGTCAGTTCTTCGCAGGCACGCCTGGCTGAGGGATCAGAATTTGTCTGACCATGTTAAGACAAGGATTTTAGATGCTCCTTTACAATCTGATGTGTTGTTTGGTTCACCTGTTGAGGCAGTCTTAAAGAAAATGGAAGACAAGGCTAAGTCTATGCAGACTGTTAAAGATTTTTTGCAGGTTCAGCCTCCGAAGTTTAGTAGAAATTGGCCTACCAAGGGGTGGACGTATCCTTCTTATCATTCCCAGTCTAGAGGTAGATCTAGACGTGGTAGGGGCAGAGCTCAGGGCTCTTTCAGGCCTAGAACAGGGAGTTCACCTGCACAGTCTTCGGGGGAGGGCAGGGGTCAGTCCTTTCGTAAACAGACCCAATGACCTACCTTTTCAGCTGCCAGAGCCTTCTCATCTGGCAGCACCTTTGGGAGGAAGATTGGCACTTTTCAAGGAAAATTGGAGTTTAATTACCCAGGACAGATGGGTATTGGATATCATACACCAAGGTTACAGGTTTTATTTCCATACCTTGCCTCCTTTCAAAGGCATGCCAGACGTTCCTCCTCAGCAAAGAATAGAGGCTCACAAACAAATTTCTCTGTTACTTCAAATAAGGGCCATACAGCCGGTCCCTCTGCCAGAAGTGGGCCTAGGATTTTATTCTCGCCTGTTCCTAGTACCAAAGAAGGGGAACACGTGGAGAACAATTTTGGATTTATCTATCCTCAACACTTATCTGGACATTCCCAAGTTCAAAATGTTGACGTTACAACAGCTTTTACCTCTGCTGGGCAAAGATCATTGGATGGTAACTTTGGATCTCAAGGAGGCTTACCTTCATGTTCCTATCAGACTGAGTTGCAGAAAGTATCTGCGTTTTCGGGCTGGGACTTCTCATTATCAGTTCTCTGCATTGCCCTTTGGCTTATCTACTGCGCCCAGAGTGTTCACGAAAGTTCTGGCTCCAGTGATAGCTTTCTTCAGGCTAAAAGGAATACAGATCTATCCTTATTTGGACGATTGCCTGATTCTGGCTCAAGGAAGGGACGAGCTTCTTCATCATTTGGAATATGTGATAGCAGTGCTAAGATGCCTGGGGTATTCTGTGAACGAAATAAAGTCCAGTCTAGTACCCTCTCAGGACATGTGCTTTCTGGGTGTAAGACTGAATACAGCATCCCAGATGGCCTATTTGACCCCGGACAAACAAAAGAATCTTTCCCTTTACTTTCATCAATTATCTCATCAGTCCAGGCTGACTGCAAGGACAGTCCTTCAAGCCTTGGGGTTCATGGCATCTTGTATTCTGGTGCTTCCCAATGCCAAACTGCATATGAGGAAGCTGCAATGGTATCTCAAAAACGTATGGACACAGCACTGCCAGGATCTGGACACTGTCATTCAAATAATACCTTGCATTCAAAAGGAATTTTTGTGGTGGGCTCAGGAATGTCACCTAAACAAGGGACTCTCTGTGACCCGGCCAGAGGCGAGTCAGATTCTAACGACAGATGCCTCAGACAAAGCTTGGGGAGCTCATCTAAATGGAAAGTGGATACAAGACACATGGCCTGCCAGACTGCAACATCTACATATCAACTTGAAGGAGATGTTAGCAGTCCAGTTTGCATTAATAGCTTTCAAGGATTTACTTTTTCCAGGGCAGGTGTTGATTCTAACAGACAACACAACTGTCATGTGGTACATCAACAAGCAAGGGGGAACACATTCTTATCCTCTATGCAGGCAAGCAATGATTTTGTGGGAGACTGCTCTCAGTTTACAGCTACATCTTCAGGCAAGGTTTCTGCCGGGAGCACAGAACTCCTTAGCAGATGTGTTGAGCAGAAGAATTATGGATCCCCACGAGTGGAAATTGGATCCTCATGTATTTCAGAAATTGACAGTGTCATGGGGAACTCCAGACATAGATCTGTTCGCTTCTCCACTAAACCACCAGCTGCCAAAGTTTTGCACGAAAAGGTTTCATCCCACAGCTTGGAAAGTGGATGCTCTTTCTTTCAATTGGAGCAATCTTCATGTGTATGCCTTTCCACCTCTGCCTCTCCTCCCAAAGGTACTTCTAAAGGTCAGACAGGACAAGCCAAGGATGATTTTAATAGCTCCAGATTGGCCTCGACAGCACTGGTACCCATTACTGAGAAGTCTGGTACGGGAGCCTCCATGGCCTTTGCCTTCGATTCCACACCTGTTGTCTCAGGAGGACAGTCATTTACTCAATCTCAAGCTTCACTCTCTTCACCTAACAGCCTGGCATATTCTGTTTTGAACCATAGAAGGTCTCAACTTCCACAGCAAGTTTTGAATGTTATTTTGGAAGCTAGAAGGCCTAGTACAAGGAAAGTGTACACAGATAAATGGAAGAGGTTTTTATTTTGGAGTGCAGCAAAGGATTTTGATGTTTCTGAGCCTAATTTAAGTATGGCTCTTCAATATCTTACTGAGTTACTGGACAAAGGTTTGTCCTTCTCTTCTATTAAGGTTCATGCTGCAGCAATTTCCGCTCACTATGATTGTGACCCACCATTGTTTTCTCATCCTTTGTTCAAGCAATTTCTTAGAGGGGCAAAGAATATAAGACCCCCACGTAGAGCTCCTACTCCTGCTTGGGATCTCAATTTTGTGTTGGAGAAACTCACTCTACAACCTTTTGAGCCTGCAGCTACTACCGAGTTGAAATATTTATCATGGAAGACTGCTTTTTGTTGGCCATTACCTCTGCAAGAAGGGTTTCTGAATTGCAGGCCCTTATGGCGGTTGAGCCTTTCTTAATTTTCCATAAGGATAGGGTATCTTTGCACTAATCCTTCCTTTATGCCTAAAGTGGTTTCTAGTGTGGCTTTAAACCAAACTATTCATTTGCCTACTTTTTATGCAAATCCCCAAAATAAAGGGGAAAAGATTTTGCACACTTTAGATGTACACAGGCAGCTGCGATATTATTTGAGCAGAACTAAAGGGTTCAGGCAGTCTCAGCAGTTATTTGTTTCTTTTGCTTTGAGTTCTCAGGGCAAGCCTGTGTCAAAACAAACTATTTCTAAGTGGATTGGGTTTTGCATTGCTTTCTGTTATTCCCATCATGGCAAGGAGATTCCAGCTGGGGTTAGGCCTCATTCCACTAGGGCTACTGCCACTTCGACAGCTTTTTAAAGGGGGGTGGCAACTAAAGATATTTTGGAGGCAGCTACTTGGAGTTCAGTGCATACTTTCTCTAAGCATTATCACCTTCCACTTTACTCTAAATCTAGGGCTGGTTTTGCCACTGCTATTTTACAGGGCATTTTGGCAGCTCCTGCTTCTTTATAGTTTTGCCATCCTCCCTTACCTCTGCTTTGGGATTCTACCCAAGTGTAAGGACTGCAGCAATGTGAGATGAAGAACATAGTACAGTTTTGTACCTACCATAAATGTAGATGTTCAAGATCCACATTGCTGCAGTCCAATTTACCTCCCTCCTTCCCTCTGTAGTTAGAGGCGGTTGTGTGGGTTGGGTTGTATATATTGTGTATATTGTATATATGGTACATATTATTAGTGCAAGGTTGGTGGGTTGGTTGTTTGCTGTCTTTTGGTTTTGACCTTTCTTTTAGGGTCTTCTGACATCTGGGGCAAGAAAAGACTGAGGATATGACGTCGGTCATGCGCATTTGTACCCTGACGTCCTGATGTCAGTCTAATGCGCCTTGACCGACGTCAGCCTTATACTTTGATATTCGGGCCGACCGAGGACAGCGGACTACCCAAGTGTAAGGACTGCAGCAATGTGGATCTTCGAACATCTACATTTATGGTAGGTACAAAACTGTACTTTTCTTCCCAGGTTTCTAACATAGCTAAAGAAGGCCTTATGATTGTCTTTTGAGTCTTTAGCTATTTTTCTCTCAAAATTTGCTTTGGATGATTTTATGAGAGCTCTTAGTTTTTTGCTTATAGTGATCAAGGGTGTCTTACCTTTTAAGGATTTTGCTCTATCTTGTAGTAGCTTCCTCCTTTTGTTGTAGAGTTTGTTTATGGCTGGGGTCCACCAGACTGGACGCTTGCCTTTGGTACAAAGAGTCTTTGTTTTGCTTGGGATTGCCTTATCCATGCAGTCCTGCAGGTGCTGGTAGAAGGCATTTGTAAGTGATTCAGCTGCTTGAGTACTGTTTTCCCACTGCTCGGGGCCTTAAAGGAGACCACACTAGTCTTTAGAAGTGTGAAGTCGGCTTTCGAGAAGTTCTTTACTGTGGTCTTTTTTATTTCAGGTGGGGGTGGGATGAGGACCTCCAGCGAGATTAGTTTGTGATCTGATCTCACCAGTGAGGGGTATACTTCCGGTGTTGAACATTGTGCTCCCATGTTCATGATGATGAGATCAAGTATGTTTTCTCCTCTTGTTGGGATATGGTGACTAGTTGTTCCATGGCATTTGAGTTTATGAATTCCAGGAACTTTTGGGCTAGGGTGTTTGGGCTTGAGTAGTGTTCCCAGTCTATATTAGGGTAATTGAAGTCACCTAGTATGATGGTGTTTGGTGATACATTTATCCCCTCTAGTGTTTTCAGGAAGGCCATGTGAGGTTCCTGAGTTTGTGAGGGTGGCCTGTAACATGCTACAATTTGCAGAGCAGTCTTGCCTATGGTTAATTGCACCTGGATGGTCTCCGATGCATCGTGCGTTGCCACCAGTCTTGAGGTGTGGGTGTCTTTGATGAATATGGATACCCCCCCACCTTTCTTGGTATTGTCCGGATTTTGGGGCCGAACGCATGATAAGAGGTAAAACCTGATAGTGCTGGGGTGCTCTCAGGAGCCTTGAACCAGGTTTCTGTCACTGCACAGACATCGATGTTCTCCATACTGAGAAGGGCCTCGAGTGCGTGCATTTTGAGATTTGTTGATCTGTCCCCTCAGACCTGTTTGCTAGTCGTTAACCACTATGAACAGCAGTGGGCTCAAAGCTGAACCCAGATGCACACCCACACAAACTGGGCACATATATTTTTTAAATGAGGCCAGTTAAGGATATATAATCTAATTAATTATTCATGAGTAGGGAGAAGTGATTAGTTGAAAGAGAAGGCTTTTACTTGTATAAATGCATGAATGGTTTACGGCTCTTATTAACTCTGAAGAAACCATTTGTTTATGGTGAAAGCGCTTAGTTTTTTAAGAGCACTTTAATAAACTGTGAAGTGGATTTCTGGTCTGTTTTAGTTTTTGCTTTTACCCTTTTGGGTACACTTTGTTTTTATTTCTGTGCTTACATATGCATTCTAACTGGGTCTACTTCACTTGACCTAAAACTTATTTGACTGACACCTAATTGATCTAAATTTCATTTGACTGGCAACTCATTTGACTGACTCCCATTTCACCAACAGCTTACAATGCTGAATTTCAACATACTAAATCTTAAACCATAGACAAGCACACATAGAACACCAATAACTAACCCTTTCCAGAACTTAAAAAGTACTTACTAAATCTTAACAGAAACGGGACAATGTACAACCAAACTAGGAGGGGGGCTATGACTCCCACACCCCCCAATGTGGAAGGCTGTGTCCCCCACACACCCCCTAATTATATATACTAACTCCAAGCTCTCACTACACTGGGGGAAAAGGGCATATACCTTTAACTTGCCTTACAATACTCTACATGCTGCCACTTCTGCTGGGAACACACAAAACATTTGCCAAATTACTTTAGATACTTCCCATAAAAATGTAAAGAGACAAACCCACATTTAGAAGCACTACAACACTACTTTCTACATGACTATCAGAATTCTAGCAGTTAGCACTATAAGTTACAGTAATTATTTTTATCACAAGCAAGTCACAGGTGAAGGAAAGCCCACAAGTATATGTCTTAAATGTTGGTGAAATGGGAGTCAGTCAAATTGAGTTTTAGGTCAAATGAAATTTAGGTCAATTGGGTGTCTGTCAAATGGGTCAGTCAAATGAGTTTTAGGTCAAGTGAAGTATAAAGGATCATGAATGAACCTTGTAGTTGTTATTGCATTAGTCTAAGTAGCTGGTGGGTGCTGTTAACTCTGCTGGTATAATAGAGAGGGATAGATTTGTGGGTGATGGAATATGTGGGAGAGAAGACTTTGAGTGGTGGCTGTTGTTTGGAGGAAAATAAAACAAGTAGTGGGGAACTGAGTGCTATTAGCCTGGGCTGCTACAGGAGCATAACCAATTGCTAAAGAGGTGGTCTTTTAGCACATTTTTTAATTGTTTTGGATTGGTAGTGTTTAGGATGTGTTGGGGAATTGTGTTCCAAAGTTTGGAAATACAATGGGAGTAGAGGGCTTCCCCAGCTTTGTTGTTGGTTTTGGACACTTGGAGGAGTGTTTTGTGTGAGGACCGGAGTTGTTGAGCATTAGTGTATGGTTGGAGCATCTGTTGTAAGGCTGGGGTTCTGTTTGGCTGGTGTATTAGTCAGCTGGTGAAAATTAGTTTGGTGTATGTTAGGTGTTGCAGGAGTTCTACCCACTTTATTTGTTGTAGAGCAGAGCAGTGGGTGGGACCTGTGCAGGGAGTTTGTGACAAACTTGGCTATTTTGTTGTAGCATGACTCAAGTTTGGTAAGGCAGTTTTGTTAAGGTTGGTGAGGATGGGAGCAGCATAGAGGAGAGTGGATAAGTGATGAGTCCTGCCAATGTGTAGTCTAGATTGTTAGTTAGGAAAGGTTTATTTTGGTAAAGAGAGCCTAGTTTGTTACATATTTTTTATGGCTTGAGCTTAGATATAGGTCAAATTTCAGCTTGTTATTGATTAGAACACCTAATAGTTTAGTTTGTCAGATGGAGGTTATAGTAGTAGTGTTGGCTGGAGGTTGGGTGTCTTGTTGGGAGAAAGAGCATCAGCTTGGTCTTGTTTGGGTTCAGTATGAGGTTTGCATTAGTTAGCCATGATTTTACTTCAAGGAAAAATTGTTGTGTTGTATCCTGTAGTTGCATGAGCGAGGATGCGGTGCATATGAGGGTAAAGTCATCTGCATATTGGATGGCTGGGGCAAGAGGTGTGGATTTGTGGAGTTGGCTGGCGAATATTGTGAAGAGTAGGGAGCCTAATATGGAGCCTTGTGGAACTTCTATGTTGACAGGAAGCAGGGATGATAGCTCCTGTTGAAATCTAACAGCTTGTTGGCATTTGATTAGGTAACTATGGAACCATGCTAGGGAAGACTGGCTGAGATTTAAGGTGGCTAATTCTAACAGTAGTTTCTGGTGTGAAACTGTGTTGAAGGCCTTTCAGAGATCTAGAAAGATGGAGAAGACAAATTTGTTATGATTTTTGTATTGATTTATTGTGTTGGTAAAACTGAGGAGGGCAGTTGTGGTGCTCTGGTGGGGGCGAAAACCATGTTGTGTGTTTGATAGGAGGTTGTTAGAATGAGAGGGGTGAAAGAATGACAATGGGTCTGTAAGTTAGTAAGTTCAGCAGAGTTGCTACCTTTATGCAAAGGAGTGATGTAGGAGATTTTGCAGATTAGAGGGATGTAGTTTTCGGTGATAGAATGGTTGATGAGGATAGAGATGGGTTAGGCTATGACTTCTGAGGTGAATGTGAAGAATTTTGATGGGAGGTTGTCTGCAGCTAGGCTGGTGGGCATTGCTAATATACTTCTAAAAGTAACCTAGAGGTCAGGGATCTGGGAACACAATGACAGAAACCTGACCTTTGACCACCACACGTCTACTATGCTATGATAATCCTTCTACATTGCACAACTTGTAAGTAATGGCATGACATCCAGATCCAGGAAGGTTTCACTGTACTTTGCTCTTATCAGACCAGTCATTGAGTACAATGCACCTTTCAGCAAGTACCTGGCCGGGCACTTGAGTGTATAAGAGACTACAGTGGTTCCTCACAAAAAGAATGCAGGAAGTAAACAAGTTTTATGCAGACCATCTCAAAGCCCTTTTTCTGTACTTTGTCTCCTAGAGAGTGCTATGTGGCATTCAATGCTTAGCATATAAGGCATCCTTTGATACCCCATTGATGGATATGTAAAACAAATAGCATCAGAAATAAATGTTCTAAGGACCTACCTAAACCTTGTCAGAAGATAAACAGAACATGATGTAGAGACAGGTATGTGTCTCAAAGATTAACCCTTCTCTGGAACAAGTTCCCATCTACGTGAAGCAAACCTCATCCCTAACCCTATTCAAATCTATTTCCCTAATGAACAGGGACAGCCTGCGAATGTTTGATGGGTACAAGCCTATGTAATAGCTGTAAAAGTCATTGGGATATTGACACATGCCAGCAATATTTTGTTAAATTTGGTGCAAGCTTGGCTATGCTTAAAATGGCTCTTGGGATAGTAGTAGTAGCCTATCAGCCACCTATGAACCTATGTATTCAGATCTTCTTTTCATATATCCTTAGATGTTTAATCCCTAGTCCAGTTTCTGACCATAATGACAAAGTTTTCTTACAGCCTAAATTATAAGGATGATCTGTAACATTGTTGCTAGACCTCTGTCTCCTATAAGTAATCTCATATGTTACACCATTGTCCCTTAAAAAAAAATTGTCTAAAAATCATCTCTCCCTAAAGTCAGTACCCGAACCTCTCCTGAAGAGTTATGACCAATCCACAGGATTGCACCATTAGATGAAGTTCTCATGTGACAGTTTACACAAGGCAGATGTGTGCTGTTCGTCTCTCATTGCATGGCTTTAGTCAAGTGCAGCACCTTCAACGCACTATTCCAGGCTACAAGCCAAATATTTGTTAAAATGGGCAAAAACCACCTCAGATGAACTTTCTTCAATAACATTAGATGAGTTTTCATCAAGTTGATCAGTTGCTCCAACTGTCTTGATTCTCAGACCACAGTTTTTATTGTGGTATTCAACCTATCTAGCAGATGGATTCAAATCCAGTTTAGCCCTTCACACACTCGCTCACACACTCACTCTCTCCTTCATTATTCTTACACTCCAGTGTCCCCAAGACTCAGTTCTCAATCTGTTTCAGTTCTACCTCATCATCCACAGTCCTACCACTCTGCTTCTGGAAGGTTGGTTTGTCCCTTTATAGGGATGATGTTCTCCATCTAAAAAGTGGTAGTATAAATTCAATAAGGCATTCAGCTTCACTTTTAATAAACTGTTATCTGGTTTCTCTATAGCAAATTTCAAGGTTTCTTAAACAACTCAATGTTCTTTGGCACTATTTAGAGTTTTTCTTTGAATCATTCATTTCCCTGCACTGTCATACTGATTCATAGTTTAAAGATATTCACTCAGTTAAAAATCAGTCTCTGAAATCACCATATAACTTACATTAGGCTCTTGTAAAGCAATAACTAAAGTTGCTGTTCTCCTAAAACTCGGGTATGCAGTTTTATGCTGTCCTCGAAGCAACAAAACTGACTCAACAAAATTTGCACAACTGTCATCTGCTAGAGCAATTCAACCATCTCCTAGTCAGCTAAAGATACTTTTTGATACTTTGCTCTGTAACCTGATCAATATGAAGTTCTGCAGTCCTGTAATCCTCTAACACCATAGTTTGCCCTCTTAGATCACATGGCATTTGGCTTCTTACTTTATATTGCCTTGATTTACCCAATCCTGCACTGGAAGTGCTTCCACTAAGCTTACTCCTACAGTCTGTAATTCCCTTCCACCTGAAATTAGATCTTCTTCTTCTATTATCACCTTACACACCTTGTTCAGCCTACTGCAAGCACTTCTCACAAATACTGCCTAAGCTATTCACCCCCCTTGACGTTGTTATTCTGCTTCTGCCCCTCAAATATCTTCCTTCATCTTTGTTACTAGGGTCATAGCATTTACCCTTTCTCCCTCATCCTCACTTTGTCTCTACGTCCTTCATTATTTCATTGAATGTAGTTTTATATTCTGAAGATTACATAAAAATTTTACTTATTCTAGAAATAAGTGTTTCACTTGTATGCATTTTTGCATCTTGCATATTTACATTATAAGTATACATATCTTATTTATGTGTGCATTCCTGCACGTTTACTGTGCCATCAAATTCTAGACCTGGCCCAGGTCAGGACTATAAAGGATTTTTAAACCAGTTTGCTTATACAGGTGACCAATGCACTGTGTATTGAGATAACAAACTGTACATAGCTCTGCTTGATACTTATGAAAAAATGCTTCATTAATGCATCAACCATCGAAGACAAGACATCTGCTTAAACTTTCATGAAAATATCTAATGAATTCATCATGTCTGCCAAAATGGAAGGAGCATTTATTACCTCGCATTAGGGAATGGGTGATCCGTAGATTGCATCCTGATTGGAGAATGAATGTTCTCCAGAAGGGTATTAATATGCAATAATGCACACTGAAAATGAGTGTGAGCATATCAAGCTGCAGTGGACCTCAGACAGAAAAATCCTAACGGATGCCATTATTTCATGCTCGCTAAGCAGTGCTTAGAAAATTAAAAGAAAAGGTATGGATCAAAACCTGATTAAGTCAATGCCACCTTAATTTATAGATCCCTTTTAAAATGTCAATCAGTCATCGGTTTCCTTAGAAATGAATCCTTTTCACCTGTAACTCAGGCTTTCAGTCTCTGTCACTGTCAATTCTGAATGACCCAGTGATGGAGTCCCTTGCAGTTGAAACAGCAGCTGCTGTTACTGTACTGATGCAGTGGTTTTAACTTCCCAGAGTGCATATACATGTTGTACAGCATGAGCATGCCTTGGGTGCACTGCATGGATGGACAGACAGATGACGGTTCTGGGGCACATGTGATGCAGCTGGGGGGGGGAGGGACTGTAGATTTTCTTTCACAGTTTATGAAACTCCATTTGCTTCCTGCATGTATTTCTAAAAGGTTGGCATTACCTCTGCTTGGTGAAATTCTGTGACTATTGTGTTTGTGGCAGCATGAAGCAGCATGCGCAAACCTTTAGGATTCAGATTTAATAATGTGATTTAGGGGGACAGCAGCAGGCTTTTGTTTCTTTTCATGTTTCTCTCCACTGCTTTGGCATTGCAGTAGCAGTGGTATATGTGTTTTAAATCTGACAGGCATGTTTAAACATTTAATTGTCAGACTTAATGTTTTCATAGAAGCTACAGAGCTTTCCTTTCCCCTTCACATCAAGGGAAGTAGTTTTTTTTCCCCTGATGCTGGCACTGCAGTGTTGTAGGTCATAGCTTTCTTTACGAAAACGTGTGTGTGTGTGTGTGTGTGTGTGTGTGTGTGTGTGTGTGTGTGTGTGTGTGTGTGTGGTGTTTTTTTGTTTCTGTCTGCGTGTGTGAGTGAAAGCATGCATGAAAGCACAAGAAATTGTGTGTGTGTATGTGTGTGTGTATATATATATATATATATATATGTGTGTGTGTGATAACAGAAGAAAATGTGTATGTGTGAGACAGCGAGAAAGTGAACAGTGAGATCGCTCAAGCAGTTATTTTACACTCGCTAAGCAGCGCTTTTGCTTTTTAGTGAGTGTAAATAAAAAAGAAAATAACCTTAAAGTAACAGAGTGTGTGTGTGTGTATATCTGTGAGTGAGAGTGTATGCATGTATGAAAGCAGAAGAGACTGTGTGTGTGTGTGTGTGTGTGTGTGTGTGTGTGTGTGTGTGTGTGTGTGTGTAAGAGAGAAGGGCAAGAGCGATCCCTGGCAGCACTTAAGAGGTCTGCATACGTTTCGACCTCTTACCTCAACATATCTGGAAAAGCATAAAATAAATGGGGGACAAAGGCTCAAAATAATATATTTTTACATGATCCTGCTACAAAATCATATTACTTCAACTTTAGGATTTATCAGACTGCATTTTCCGAAGCAGAGGTGTGTGCATTTGTGCCTGCATGAGAGAGAGAGAGAGAGAGAGATTGACCACTGGCAATAGTTGTAAGAGGTCAAAAATACCTTGTGACCTTTCAGCTAAAGAAATATGGATAAATAAAATAAAAGGAAAACAAAGTCACAAAAACAGATTTTAACTGTTCTTGTAAAAGTTGCTTAAATAATAGGAATTAAGTTAGAATTAATTTTCTAATGGAAAAGAAAGTCTGAAACTCAAATTTATGTCATCATTTACAGATATCAATCTCTAAGAAATGGCAACAAACCAAACATTTTAGGAGAAAGGAAGTAAAAAAATAAAGTAAATACCTGAATATTTTTAAAGTATTATATTTTGGATGTAAAATGCTTCCTCCAACATCATTAACATATGCTACAGCAAATTTGAAATGTTAGGCGGAGGAACTATTTTTCATCAAAAATATATATAAAAAATATATAGTACTTTTAAAAAAGTAACTAAAACACAACAAATTTACAGAAAGCCCATTCTCTAAGCACAATAATGCCCTCCAGGGTGTGTGTTAATGTGTAATTAACACCCTTCCAGGGATGCAGAGGCCTGATGCCACAGGTGTCCTAACATCCCTGGGCAGGTGTTAATTACACACCCCGTCAGGCATTATTGCTTGCGTATTTTCTGCTTAGTTTGCCCGTCTGTGCTTGTGCTGTTGATTGTATATAACTAACTGCAATACAGTATCACACACATTTATTTTCCATCAGGCATACTGATGAACAGAGAAGGATGGAAGTTAAGGAAAACAATACATCCTTGTATGTGATCCTAGAAAAGTAGGAATTAATTTATTCATTCATTGTTGAATGAATGCCCATCTGGTTATTGCTAAAATATGTGAATATTCTTAAAGCAACATACTGTCATACCTATGGATTGTTGGGCATGAGATCAAAGGTCAAGTCTGGCCAATATGGCATGGTGTGAAGATCTTCCTCTGAATAGGACATACCTTAGAGTATAATAATCCTATTGCATTTGGCTAGAAGTTATGTCAGACTTGGTCTAAATTACAATCCTTTATTACATTCTGTAGTGTTTGCATGAGACTGTTACCCTTCCTCCTCATAAAAAATCGTATATTTTCTACAAGGGAATTACAAATAATACCATATGAAGTGTAAAAAAAAAATAAAACAGACCCAGAAATAAACATGGCTATAAGACTAACATTCTTCCAAAGGAATGTATTCTGAATAACAAGTCCAAAATTATGCCACCAAGTAAACGTGGACCATTTCTCCAACTCGTTTACCACATCCTGTGACTTTAACTGTTTATAAATCTGCATCCACATTTCTAATACCGATTTCTCTCGCCATTTCTCTCTCAACCTCCATTCAGTAGCACAAAACAACATCCATGTACATCTGTATTAATAACAGAAGCTACTGTGCACTTCTGTTTATTTTTGTTTGGTAACCAGTAGGTCCAACTGGGCAGAGCCAAATTAGAGTTGAGATCTCCTGACCTATAAGAATTACCAACAACAAATCACAATATAAATATAAGTTCTTCAGTCACAGAAATGAGTATATACATTGGGATTGTCAGGGGCATACTAAGGCAGTAAAGAAAACAGGCAAGTGTGTGTGTGTGTGTGTGTGTGTGTGTGTGTGTGTGTGTGTTTGTGTGTGTGTCAGCAATGGTTAAAGAATGTCATGCATGCAATATTTACAAGTATGACTCTAGTTTGATCTTTCGGTCGTCATGAATTGATGTTATCCAAGAAACATAAAACAGTAGCAGTGTACTATGCATACTCTAAAGTGAATACAAATATAGTTTATGAATATGACATCTGAAGAAGAATAGGTAATGCATAGACAATAAACTTGATGTTTGACTTGGTAAATGAAAGCATATACAAAGCATGCGTAGTGACCATGGAGTTGCAGTACAGAATGCCCACTACAGTTATAAAGAGTAGTCACAAATAGAGGAGATCTAATGCACTTTAAATTCAAGAAGGAAAATCTCTTTTCAACTAAAGTAATACCAAAACACTTAATGATAAGAACCAAAAGATGAAGGAATGTTACAGGAAAAAATAGGGACAATGCAGTAAAGGTTAGGAAAATAGGCAGCTGGGAAAGAATGGTGTAAGAGTTACAAGGACTCTGACAATAGCGCCAATAACGGGGAAATGAGGGAAGGGAAAAAGTGAGTGAATATACAAGAGGTCCATTGTGAGGAATTCAAGGATTTAATAGACTGATAGAAGATGGAGAGTAGTCGATAAAAATCGGGGTAGATGTTCATAGGTAGGTACTAGGCTATCGGCCCAAGGGCCTACGTAAGCCTAGCCAGCAAGGTTCCATAGCTTACGCCACCCAAGAAAGTTATTTTCCTGTGCCACTGTCCAGCAGAGACACAAGTCATCCCCGGGGTGTATTTCCTATTTCCCATCCACTCATCAAGATTTTTCTTGAAGAGTGCTAATGAAGAACTTTGCTTGACATAGATGGGTAGCTTGTGTGAGAAATAGTTGAAATGTTGGAATCATTGCTCATTTCAGCAAGGAGCAGAACATTTTTCGTATGTCTCTAACATCTGGCCAAAAAGCAGAGATTAATGTCTACTATGCTAAAATTAGTGGAACTGCATATTTCTGCAGACCTGCATATTCCAGCTAAAGTGTACTTTGGCAGGCTGTACCTCTGAGTCCCAAGATGCAATAACTGGCCTTCTGATGGAACTCTGCAACACCCTCCTCCTAGTATAGGTAAGTCAGCAGCACTGCTTACTAAACCTCAGTCATTCGGGCTGTACTCAGGGCTCGATGTCTTTGTCATAGAGCAGACTACTACTACTACTACATGGAAGAGTGACGTGGATTTATGTTCCACGAATGTAGTAACTAAGTTATGAGCAGTTAGAAAAGAATAGAGGTCAATTAGCGATGTGGTTACTTGTCTGTACAGCTGACGCAGAGCAGTTCAAACAGATCAGTGCTGAGTCATCAATGTGTTAGTTTCACTTAGCAGAAAAGCACTCTTTCCACCACCTGCCATCCACAAAGATGAAATACAGAAGTGGTAACGTACAGGAGCCATGACGAGTAATCATAGGCACTAACAAACAGAGAAGACAGTCTGCCATCTTGCATCCTGAAACTTGCCTTGAAGGTGGCTATTGAATCACTTGGCAGTATCAGCAGGTAGTCTAGTGGTGAATTCCTGCCCAGGAGGAGTTAGCAGTTGATAACTATCAGATGCCATTTGACGAATCAGATAACAAAGGACAATAGGTTGATAGCTATTGTTTTGCTGAATTATTATTATTATTATATTACTACTGACTTCCCAAGTTTGTGAACATATTAAAGCATTTATTGCCCCCCCCCCCAAAAAAAAAAAAAAACTGAAAACCATAGTCAGGAGAAAGGAAAGAGGTGAAAAACATGGAACTTGTATGCGGTTGGCACATTTCTAAAAGAAAGTAGAATGTATCCTCAACATTTGCCATTCATTAAATCTAGGTTTATGGAAATGTGAATTGGAAGTATAATTGTGCATCCAGTTAACATTCTGCTCTGACTCGTATTACTACCGATTGTCTTACTTTGCCCTCTGGTATATACTTAAATGTCTCTACATTCTAAGTTTTTACAAATATTTCCTTCTATGTTACCAACTCAGGTGGTGGTATCCTTTTCCAAGCCCTCATTAATATTTTTTGTGATTAAGCTATCTCAGAGTAATGGTTCCTGCATAAAAGGAATTACCTCAGGAAATGGCATCTCTGCATGTTATAGGATTTTAGTTCAACCTTCAATCCCCTTAAAGTCACACATACTATCTGGCTTTCTTTCCAGAGATTGATCAAGTCTGTGCCACTCTGTCAGTTTGTGTCATTGAGGCTTTCATCCTATTAAGAGCATTTCAAAACCTGTTAGAAACACTTTGAAATACCTTGCAAAGTTTTTAAAATGAACAATGTGAGAAAGCATTCTTCATTTGTAACAAAAGGAGAAAGCTGATCTACTACCAAAATGTTAGAGGCAGTAGTGTGTGGTTAGTTGCCATTAGCCTGTTGTCCAGACTTGGATCTATAGGTCTATCAGAAAGTTATCCCCTGAAGGGTTGTGTGTGTGTTTTTTTTTTTTTTTGCTTCAGGGTGCATTTGTAATATTCCAAGGTGCCCTTGCAATGATCCCAGTCCAGTTGTGAGTAAGATTACACTTCTTAATCTTTTAAAAGCAAGGTGTTGCCTGTCTATTATTTTGTGTCATCCTATTCATCTGTCCAGCCTCCCTTTGTCCTTTGCATTAACAATATATGTATGAATCCTCAAACATATTTTTTCTACTTCAGAAGTTACTTGTCATAATATGATTTGTAAAAAGACAGACAATGAAGCTGCTGAAAGGAGAAACCATCTTTAAAACTGGAACAGTAAGATGGCAGCAACCATTGAGGATGGTTTATACTTAAGCCAAAACACTTTACAATATTGTTGGGCAGTTTTAGTAGTGATTGGAGTTACAAATTATGGTTCAGAAATTGATGGCTGCATTCATGCATTAATAGTTTTGTGGTTTGATAACCACAGAAATGTCCAGCTGTCTGTACAAAACTCGAGAGCAAAGACAAGTGGCTGTACTGCAGTTGTAGTATTTTGAACTGTTACTGTTATTACTATGGGAGGCTGCAAGGTATTGTGCCTTGTTATTTAGTATCATGGTCTTGGTCTTCTGTGTGGAAATTAAAGAGAGGCAGTAGCTTTGTTTCTGGAGTATTAATGCTACAGTTTTTGCTTGTGTGTGTCATACGCACCTTTTTGCTTATGTGTGTCACATGCACCTATTTGCTTCTATGTGTCACATGCACCTATTTGCTTCTATGTGTCACATGCACCTATTTGCTTCTATGTGTCACATGCACCTATTTGCTTCTGTGTGTCACATGCACCTATTTGCTTCTGTGTGTCACATGCACCTATTTGCTTCTGTGTGTCATATGCACCTATTTGATTCTGTGTGTCATATGCACCTATTTGTTTGTGTGTCGTATGCACATATGTGTCATATGCACCTATTTGCTTCTCTGTGTCACATGCACTTAAATGTCAGGTGATCCAGGATACTGCCTTAGAATGGCCATGTTGTTGAGGACTGACATAAAGGTGAAGTTAAATTAGTTGGTTGTGGAATCCAAAGGAAAGATCAACAGGGGTGTTAATTAATGGCCACATTGCTTAGTATGGTATTGAGAGTACTTGTCTTGAATCTCAAACCCCTGTCGAGTTATAATATTGCCCTGATGCCAAACTGCATCACTGATGTCTGCTCTAAAACCAGATGCTGTAGCGTTGTCAGGTGCAGATACATGGATTAAATCCAGTCTTTCTCTGGTAGAGGCTTTAATAAGTAACATAATAAGATGCATCAGGACCAGACAACTCTGTGGAAAAGTGAAAAATGCGTCTGACAATAGCCCTTGCTTCATATTTAAATATCTATGAGCCATTACTATGCGTCTTTAATTGTATCATCAAGGGACTGTGGAAAAGTCTGAAAAACAATAAAGGCATGCAAGGATAATTATTTTTGATAAACCTAAAGGAGGACAGATTTCCAATATGATGACTATAGGGCCTGGACTAACAGGGGTATATATACTAAAAATTGTCCTTGTTAGTAATACCACACCACTTGCCTTTTTACATTGCCTGTCTTGTCCAAATATGCTGAAATCCTTTTAAATCCTTTTAGCAGCATTGTATTGCTCATGTGTCATATCTTGGCCAACTTTCTGAGATTGCCATAATATGCAGGGGTGAACACAGCATGTGTATGCACCTTTAAGAAGCATTTCCAGATGTAAGCACAATGCCTATAAATAGTGAGCATGTGCAGGCAGCAGCACCATTTTGAGAGAACAGCCAGAGTGTTAACATGTATGAGTGTGGTAGTAGGGTTGTCACCTTTTCAAATGGCCAAAGTGGGACATTTTCGGGACAAACATCAGATTTTACAGGCCGACACATACCCACGGTCAGTACAAAGGATAGAACTTAACTTTTTGACTAAATACTAGCTTATTCTTGTAGCATTTTAGTTGCTTATTCTGGTTCTTATAACATTTAGTTATTTTAGACAACAGAATAACTGTTTTATGCAATTATTATATAAAACATAGGACATAATTATGTCCTACAATCTCAGGACATTTGCCATTTTTTATATTTTTTGTCAGGGCACAACTGCCCAAAGAGGGACTGTCCCTCGCAAAGTAGGACAGATGGTAACCCTATGTGGTAGTCAGTCTGTTTATAAGTTTATTTAAGTTACAAAGCCTCATTCCTGATGTTCGTGTGAAATAAAGCTGCTTGAACTGAGCCCACGAATATTCGTCCCTTTTATCCTGACCAGACGAGAGACATGGTGTCAGAACCGGGATTAAGAGAGCCACTTCAAGCCATGAGGTGCAGAGTTGAAAGTGAAGGCAGAAGCCTTGCTGCACATGCAGTACAGACTGCAAAGCAATTAGTAGAGAGGTCAAAGTGTGATGATACTGATATCTTCTTGAATTTACTTAATCTTAGAAGTATAACCCGTGAGAACCTACTTAGAAGTCTCTGAGCAAGCGACCTATCTAGGCAAACCAGAGCAGCCTTGCCTGTTAGTTCTAGTTTGTTGGTGTCTAATGCTAAAAACAACAGAGCAATCAAAGCTGAACTTTTTTAGAAGCATTCTTCTCAGAAGTCCAGCTATGATAAAATGAGCAGATTTCTTTGTCCGTAAAAAGGAGCGACAGTGAGGATGCAAATGGTGAAAGGCTTTGATCAAATTGGTCAAGTGAGAGGTATATGTGCCGAGCCAAGATCCTGCTTAGTGGAATCTGAGGTTGTAGAATACAAGAAGAACCACAAGCATCGTCTTCCTGTATCAGAAACAATATCGCAACATCGTACCTGTGATACAAACTCTAGATCTCAGAGCAACCTTGACAATGTTCGTACCGAAGAAAGTGTCTCCGTATCCATTCCCATTCCTGATGATATCCCAGTTGTTCCCAGAGATGAACATTCCTTGAAGACAGTCCCCATTACTAGATCCAACACTGACTTTGATGTTACATAATCAGGTTGTATTTCTAGACCTAGTATAAAATATACAGCAACCTGGACATGATTGTTTTAGACATATCTAATTTTGTTAGATTGCATGTCAAAGAATTAATTCTGTATAACTGCATGTCAAAAGATCATTTCTGTAAATTGCATGTCATTGAATACTGTCATTTAATATATGATCTTCTCAAATAGGGAGGATGTAGAACAGAGAGTGTGTATATACCTTTAAGAAGCATTTCCAGATGTAAGCACTTGCATATAAATAGTGAGCATGTGCAGGCAGCAATGCCATTTTGAGAGAACAGCCAGAGTGTTAACATGTATTAGTGTGGTAGTCAGTCTGTTTATGTTTGTTTGTTACAAAGCCTCATTCCTGATGTGTTTGCATGTAATAAAGTTGCTTGAACTGAACCCACGAATGTTTGTCTGTTTTATCCTGACCAGACAAGCAATGGGGGATTCCTGGATTCAGTCCCCAGACAAGGGTCAGAGCTGAGCTGAGTTGTTAATACAGTACTAGGTGCATGGTTTGTACTGCATGGGACGCCTTTGCATTTCAAATTACCTTCTTGATGGTTTCCTATTTGAAAGAAAAGTATTGCCCTTGGGGAAACTAGGTACCTGACTGTTGGGAGACTCCTTGTCGGTCCATGTGGAGTGACAGCCACATGGAATGTAGGGAGAGGTCCTGGGCCAATCCCTGGACAAGGATCAGAGTTTTCCTTTCCCACTGAGTAAGAAATACAATACTAAGTTCATAGTTTGTACTGCATTGGATGCTTTTGTGTTTCACATCACCTTCTTGGTGGTTTCCTAGCTGCAAAGAAAAACTACCATTGGGAAAAACCAGGTAAATGACTGGTCAGAGACTCATTGCTGGTCCATTGGTAGTGACAACTGCATGGAATGCAGGGGGTCCTGGATTTCTTCCCCAAACAAGGGTCGGAGTTTATTTAATACAGCTTACCATAGACACTGTTGAAATTAATATGTTTTAATTTTATGACAAGGGCTGGGGTTCAGCTGTCATCCATTAGGTTGTGTGTGTGTGAGATCATCTATAATGGATTCCTGAGTTAAGGTGCATGACCTCATCTAAAATTCAACAATGCGGTAGCTGATTGTACAAAGTTTAGTCTTGTGTTTCCAGTTGCAGTATTATGGGATTTTATATACAGTTTGTGTGGGTTATTTGATACTTGAAATTGACCAGCTTGAATTTATAGACTGAAGTTGCTATTGATCTGTTCTGTGCAGACATTAAGAGCAGATCGTGCAAGCAAGGGTTAATTTCTGCCCAGACACATGATAGCAATAACCAGGTTAAATACGAGAGTAGTGCCTTTGATATCCTGAAAACTGACTGGCATAGTTTTGAAAAGATCTGACCACTTCAGTTTTGGTAAGCAAACTTCTAAAATTGTACATAACTGGTGGAGAGTTGTGTCTACCACTTGCACATAAGCTTAACCAATGGTCAAGCTCTCTTATACCCATTTTGAATGCAACACTTCTTCCTATAGCTTCTGGAAGTCAGGTTTCATCTCAGACTTGCATTTGTAGCAATGCAAGTATTCACTTAAATAGGCCAAAGCAGCTAATTGTTGCTGTGATTTTGGAAACAAAATGTATATTTAATGCCATCTTGAATTATGTGTTTTCCTACTTAACTATACAGCTGCTGACCGATGGTTCATTATAGAATTCTAAAGTTAGAATTTAGAACCTCTTTTAAAAGAAAAGGTTGCAGTAAACTTTGACTTTGTTGCTACTAGTGCCAGTGCATGTAGGTGCACCATTTTGTGCTGGCTAAGTTATGTCACTGTATTAAAAACAACTACAAATGAAAGACTAAACCAGTGTTAAATATCACATATAGCTGGAGGTGAGGATCATCAAATATGCAAGGGGATGTCAGAACTAAGTGAGAAATTTTCCAGTTGCGAAAGAAAAGTTTAACAAATAAGTGTATAATCTGAAATGAAATTGTATATTTTGAAACTTTTACATTCACAAGTACAGCAGAAGAAGATTGTGAAACATGTTTACTATACAAGAGTAAGAGGCCAAGCAATAAACAGTGAAGTCTCAGATGATGGCAAATGAACATACAAAGTAACCACAACTTTAAACACATAAAGAGAAAAACATTAATGTAGCTTTTATGTTGGGAAATGTCCCTGACCTTTGTTAGATCATTACACATTTAGTGGTTCAAGCAAAGAAAATAAAAGGTTACAAGAGAACAATTAAGCAAGTGTGATCTCAATGGAAAGGGAAGAGTAGAAGTTACAAGACAAAAAGTATGAATACAATGGGAAGTGAAGAAAGGCAGTTTAAGGGAAATAGTTATAAATAAAACCTTATTACAGACCGTAAGGGTGAAGGCTAAAAACATAAAGTAGTAGGTAAGTCTGTATCTAGTGCGGCTGATCATGAACACATGATGGACAGTATCCAGCTAAGGGGAAGTCATGTAAAAATACCAAATGTTGCATCATTTTTCCCAGAGCATGTACAAGTTCCAGCAAACAACATCCGGGCTAACCACTCATTGGTACAACACCCTAACCTTATGTCAAAATGGAAAAATGAGGATTGATGATCACCGTGACAAAGATGTTCAGTAGAACCAATGGAATGCAAGATGGAAATAAGATGTAAAACACAAAAAGATAGCAAGAGCAGAATGGCCTAATGGTTCAGAAATAGTTCAGCCAAGTGGTGCAGGATTGTACTACAAATGGATAAAATTCAGGATAGTCTGTCTATTGCAGAGGGTATCGTGGATACCCAGATTAAGGCACTTGTAGCCAACAGTGACCATGTCACTGAATTTAGAATAGAGAAGAAAGGTGCAAATAAAAAGACAAAGGCAGTGCAGTGGGATTTTAGAAAAGTAGATGTGCTTAAGGAGATGTTCAAGGATGAGTTAAGGAGATGCAAGATCTGGGGTGCAAAACAGAAGGAAGGACAATGGAACAGAACTGACTAGACTAAGCAAAGATGGGATGGAGCTCAGACAGTGGTGCGGAAAAGCAGAGATAATGAAACAATACTTTGATTCAGTCTTCACTGAGGAAAGCAAGGGTGAGAGCCATATAGGTTGGAAAGCTGGACAGAATTGGAAGTACAGTTGACAGACACCAGGATTGATATGAAGGAGATGTAGAGGGAGCTGTCTGGCTTTAAGGGGGATAAAGCACAGGACTATAAGGCATACCTCCCAGAATTCTCAGAAATTTGACCACTGAGTTGGCAGAGCCCCTGGCAGAGATTGTAAATTAATCTCTGGCTATGGCAGAGGTAACAGAGTGCTGAAAGACAGCATGTGTGCTACCTCTGTACAAAGGAGAGGAGGAACTATATGCTTATTTGGCTTAACAACTAGGGGAAGGGTGGTAAATTTCTAGACAACAATAATCATTGCTATGCAATCAACATGGATCCATAGACAAGACAGTCATCATTCAACCCTAAGTTTTCTGATGTGATTACAGGTGAATTAGATATAGGACTACCAGTGGAAGAGTCTATCTGTCAAGGCATTTGACTACATTCCCAGCATAAGAGGTAGGCAGGAAAAATAGATGGAGCTGGTGGTAGGATAAAGACTGAAGGTCTAGGCTGATGCATACTGAATAGTAAAATTTACAATGTTTGGTGATGGGGACAATATTAGGAATTAGGAATGTGATTAGAAAAATACTTCATATGTCTGTTCTGTGTCCAGTACACTTTGGTGTGTCTGTCTTTGATATATTTTAGGAAACAGGGAAAAGGATCACCCTCTTGGAGAAGGATGAGTGAGAACTTTAGTGAATTACTTGGAAAGACTGAGCAAGTGATAGAAAGTGTCAGATAAGGTTTAGTGCCAAACAATCTCAGTGTGAAGTTCTGTTAGGGGACGTGGGGCAGATGGCAGAAGAGCAGGGGAAAGAACTTGGAATGTTGATCACATCTGGATTGCCAGAAGCAGAGGAAGGGGGCAGTGGCAGTAGCCAGCAGAAGGCTGGAGTGTATCCTCAGAGGTATAAATTCCAGAAGGAAAGAGGCAGTACTAGCAATCCACATAGCCCTGGTGAGACCTTAACTTGAGTGCTGTTCATAGTTCTGGATGTCAGATAAGGAAGGAAACAGAAGACTTCTGGAAGGAATGCAGAGGATAGCTCATCAGACATATCCAATGGATGAAGATGAATGGATGCGGCCAGGGACTAGAAGAACTAGGTCTTTTCTCACTTCAAACCAAAAGTGGCAGGGAGGACATTTATAATGGGTCAAAATATCAAGTCAAAGATTGTGAATGGAGGTCATCTTGAACAGGAAGGACATAAGATAAAGGGGTAGACAGGCAACATTGTATGGAATAACTACTCTCTGGATTTATGAAAGTACTTTTTCCCCAGAAAAGTTTGTAAATCCATAAAATATATTCTAGCAATGATGGGAGAAAAGGGAATCCAGAGAAGTATTCATTATGGAATGGTACAACTGGATAATTGTAAGGAGGCAGGGAAGGCTAGAGGCGACTGGTAGAATGTGAAACCTATCTAGTCTGACTTTTTAAATGCCTTTTTTTCTCCTGCTTATAGCAGATTTAAATTACTGCAATTAAAAACTGTGACAATTCAGGAGCAATTTCCTGAAGATTGACTCCATTTGGCCACTGCCAAAGGCATGATAAGCAGTTTCATGCCTGACATAGGGGAAGAACTGCCAATATTAATAGAATGTTAGAGAGACAGTGATTCAGTATGCTAAGGTGGTGTAAGAGTGCAGCACATGCAACAACAAGGGCAACACCAGCTAATGCGATCATCAATTATCAGTTTAAGATAATGTCACATACCGGTAAGCCAAAAGAAAAGTTTGATGAACTAAGGAAAATGAACTAAGGAAAATGAAATCATTCCTAAGCACAAGTACAAAATTAAAAGTGACACGATACAGAAGGCTAAAGAAGGCAAGTTAAACCATGTAAGGCAGAGCAAGCATTCATCATTGCACAATTCTGAGCCATAATCTGTGAAAGAATTTTCATGGTCCTATAGTAATAAAAATAATGGAACACACAAATTAACTATATATTGGCCATTCGTAAGACCTTACTGTAATGTTTTTTTTTAAAAACAAATCTTTTTCATAACATCTACTAACAAGATTAACAAACTTATAAACATCATTAAGATGAAATTTGGGCTACAAAAGAATGCATTCTAATAGCTGCATTAACGTATGCAGTCTGTAATTCAGAGATTCTCTCCATAAGTGCTAATTGGCTGGCTGAGTTAGTCAATTAGCTAGATGCCGAGAATTTCCAATTCAGAAACAACGCAAATTGCACAGAGAAATTATCGTGTCAAATAATTATTGTGTTAAATAATACATAACTGTGGCGCAATAAGTTAGCACATTCATCTGTTAACAGGAAGGTTGGTAGTTCAAGCCCACCCAGGGATGATGCTTCTTGTACCCCTTCAGAAGGAAAGACTTTCAACAAATTCTGGAAACTATAAACCCATATGTGTTAATAGTCTTATTTTCAAAGCAATGGAAAGTATTAAGATGGAAATTATCAACAAGGACATAGGGCATCTCCAGATATCTGATCCATCACAGTTTGGCTTTGTCAAAGGAAGGTCCTGTTTACTGAACCTGGTAGACTTCTTTGAAAAGGTCACTAAAGCAATGGATGAGGGGAAAGTGGTACATGACTGCCTATCTAGATTTAGCTAAAGCATTTGATACAGTACCTGACTTGGGCATTGGCAACAAACTTGCAGAACTAGACATAACCCCTTTATAACACACTGGGTAATTGGCTCCATGGATAGGATGCAAGAGGTTACTTCCACAAAGAGGCTGGTCACCAATGAAGTCCAACAGAGCTCTGTGCAAAGCCTGCTCCTCTTTGGCATCTACTTCTTGGAGGTCGAAGCCAATGTCAAAGACTCTGGCTGACCAAGTTTGCAGATGATTGCGAACTAGGAACAGTCATTGAATTCCTCCATGACAAAAATATCCTTCAGGAAGACCTAACACAGACCAGCACTTGGCACCAAAACCATGGTTTAAAACTCTGTGTCAAGACATGCATTATAGTACCTTCTGGGAACTAAGCCACCCTGGGTAACAGGGTAAATGAAACCCCTCTAAAAGTTGATTCACAAGTCAGGGATCTGGGAACTCATGTAGGTAGTAACATATCCTTCGGCCAACATGTGTCCAAGGCAGTAAGAAAATCATTCTGTGTTGCTCAACTTGATCTAGGTCCAGGGAGGTCATTGTACCACTGTATTCAGTCCTAATCAGACCCATCATAGAGTATGTCATTTAAGCCATACACAATATGTTTGACTTTTGAATGACTTGGATGCATCCGGATGCATCCTTTTATATCCTAACTTCAGTAGTATTTTCACATGTACACATTATATAAAAATCTCTCCAAATGGTTCCAGTCTAACTCCCATCAATCTCTCCCAATAATACATGCAATAAAAAGAAATGGCCTACCCCTAGCACACTGAATCATTACTAACGTCATTGTATTACATGTTATGGTGTCTCAAACATGTAGACATTTTGAATATCATATGAGATTAAATTAACATAGAACATTGACAATGCATGAACTTTATATATCTCAGAATTTAGTAGGTGCTTCCTTCAAACCATTCTATAAACCTCTCTACCAGCTCACAGATAAATACAGTGCCTGACTTGTTGCCCTTTGAAAACCCAAATGCTAGAAAGCTCCATCATAGTCTTTCCAGTCACTTGATAATTAGTTCTGTATTTACTTTCTGGAAAAAAATTGACCTATCAATGTGTTATCCTAATAGTCTATAGAAAGTGCAAACTTCTTAAAGTATTTAAACTCAACAAGTATTCAAGAAAAATCATCATTTGAAGGACAGATACTCTCCAGATTTGACATCTACCCCTCATTCATTCCTTTCAGGAATGTTCTTATAACTATAATATATTCATTTATGCCAAAACAACTCAATTATATGTAGGTGCCAGACTTGTAATTGTGTAATCACCAACGTGTTTTTTGGGAGGGGTTGCCTTTAAAGAGTGAGATTGTGGTACCTCCAGTATTTCTCTTTTACCTGACATAGAGTTTGTGTGTGAAGTATACAAGAAGCACAGAAAGTTGGGGCATGGGCAGTTTGTCCACTGTGATAGCATTTTTTTAGTGTTTTTGTTTAGTTGTGATTATGAAATGCATTCACTTTCAAGTGGTGAAGCCATTTTCTGCCCATTGTTATATCAGACTCTATCACAAAAGTATCACACTTTAGTAATGGATCCATTCCACACACATACAGTTCATTCTCCATAATTTTTTTAACTTCCATTAAATCTTTCCAGTCTATATGTTTATGCTTTTTTCAGGAAATATTTGCCAGCTCTAGTCCTGAGAACAAAGCAACAGAAAACATAACATCAAAATACAATTAAATTGATTTCAACTTTATGTAATACTAATGGCTTATCCCTAAATCCCACAATAAATCCTTGCCAAGTACACTGGATGTGACCCTTCACTTGGTGAGCACACAAATCCTCAGGAAACCAACCTTGATAGGAATTGCTGTTTAGGGCTAGAAATTGAGGAATTCAGTACGGAACAAGCTTGGGAGCCATCATGCTTGTGGTGGGTCATTTGTGTTCCTAGCTGTGCAGATGGCTAATGCAATGTCAGCAGGATGTAGTTACTCCCCTTGTGTTAGCCTAAGATACCCTGCTAGGCTCCTGGTCTCCACAAGATGTCACACAAGCATGAAGTTTCCCCCATGCCCTCCCTTTGGAATAAGACAGCTGGCCATCTGCCACTTCATCCTATCCCCCAAGCCAAACTTTCTGGTGACATAAGTGGTTTAGAGTTTGAGTTCCATTTTCTAGTAATTTCTTTTTTGTCAGCCACCAGAAATTAACATAAGGCCTTAGTATGTCTAGGCAATTTAGGTCCTGTATCTCAGTTAAAACAATATTTCCTTAGTTACACCCATTTGCTCATTCGGTATTTCTGACAAAGTGTTCTATAGGTAATTTTTAAGTCTGCCAACATATTACACTCCTAAAACATATGTTCCCACTTTCCTCTTTCTTCCTCATCACACCTCTAACTTTTGCCATATATCTGAGGAAAAATTCTCTGGAGTCTGCTTGAGCTATAATAATACCTATGCAAACTACTTCCAAGAAATAATCTTAAACCTTCTAGACTTTGTTGCATATTTGTGAGCCATACATATGTCTTCCCATTGTTTCTTTGTGATTTGCTTATCCAGTCTCACTAGTTAGTTTAGTTGGGTATATAGTGTGTTATTCCCTTTTGTTGTACCGCCTCTCCCTTAGTTTGGTTTTTAGTGGTAGTTTTGGTGCCTTTTTTCCCCTTAGCCATTAGGGCTTTGGCTTTTGTGCATGTGTGTGTGTTACTTTGGTTTTCATTATGGCTGATAATTTAAGAAGTGCACCTCGTGCAGTCGGAAGATGCCCAATTCTGACTAGCATGAGGAGTGCTTGTATTGTTTGGGCTTTCCACACCTGGAGGCTGAATGCGACATTTGTGCCACATTTAACACCAGGACCTTGGGGGAGTGCAGCAATAAGTTCCTTTAAAAGGTCTTGCTCAGGTTTGAAGGCTTCCTCTGCAGATTCAAAGAGAAAGACCCATTCCTTGCCTTCAGATCCCTCTAAGAAACTGTGGCTGTCCGATCCTACATTCCCGGATCCAATATCAGCCCGGTCCATCTCAGATCCGAGGTTTTTGAAGCTGAGAACTGTGGAGCCATCTTCCAGATCCAGGACTTCGCTGGATTTGAGGCCCTCTGATCTAACTAGGGTCTGGCCAGCCTCAGATCTGATCGCTATGTTGGCTTGGCCTTTGGGTCCGAAAGGATCATCGAATCCCAATTATAGCTTTGGAGTAGGTAACTTCTTCTCCTACCCCAGACAGGTAGTTCAGTCAGCTCTGAGGCCTCTGAGCCAAACCCTGGAGCACCGCAGCAAGTCAGTGAGGTCTCCTAAGTCTACACATGCCTCTTCCTCCTCACAGTCTTCAAGGAGTTACTCTAGGACATGGACAGGATGATGAGTAGCTTCCTCAAGACCCAAAGAGAGTTGGGACTCCTGGCTTTCCCTGTCCATCTGGATGGGGGGCTTCACCCCTCCCTGTTACTCATTCTCCTCTTCCAACTCCGGTGGCTTTGCAATCTCGACACCCGGACAGTGGTCAGATTATGGCGAGGCTAAGTATTCCCCTTTTTTCAACCCCATCAGAGTCCCTGGCTTGCCTCCATCCTCAGACCAGAGTGAGCCCCATGCCAGAGTGATTGACACTGGCTCTGCAGGTGCGGGATCTGGTACCATTTTCTCAGACCAGTCCCTTCCCCCTTGGTGCCCTGGCCTTTGATAGATCTGGACCGGTATCATCCAGGGGTTGTGGTATTATTTTGTGACTCATCCCTCCTCTCTGGGGAACTTCTCCCTTGGACATGGGGGATGGGACCGCTTCCAGCCCCTGGGTTTTCCAGGTGGTAGAGAAGACCTTCTTCAAGGCAGGAGTTCCATCTACCACATCTCCTGGTCTTTCCTGCCTCTCTCTACTTTGGCTGGTGAGGCTGCCCATCCTGTCCAAGGTCAGCCCTCTCATTTAAGCCTTTAGGGGATTTCCTCCCTTTGAAGAGTCCCTACTACTTCTGAGTCCTCCCTGGAGCACCCCATGGAGGAGGTACATCATAAGATAAAGTGCAAGAGGAGGCACTTGGACTCCCCATTGGAATCCCTCACTGAGGGCATGTACCTCGATGAAGGAGTCGGTGCCCCCAAATCTCCACCCAATGATGTCTCCTTTGGGGACATCCTTGAAATCTTGAAACAGAAATGCAGATGGTCTCTCCAGCCCCCATCTTTGGAGGAGTCTGTTTTTCTGAAGGCTTTCAGGATGAGCCCATCTATTTGTCTACTTCTTGGGTGTCCCACCCACTGAATAGTTAGATTTGATTGCCAGCAGGGCCTGGAAGGAGCTTGACACTGAAGCCAGTCCCATAAAGAGCAAACAAATTCCTCAGCCCTCCTGAAGGACTGTCCTTTCTGGAGCAAAGGTGTCCCGGTTGTTGCCATTGTGGTTGCTGCCACCACCAAGAAGGAGCTGACAGAGCTCCATGGTCCATCCTCCGAACAGAGAGTCCTGGGTGATAGACCATCTTGGGAAATGTGTGCACACCTTAGCTACTTTTGGGCTGAAGGTGGTTAATTATTTGGCACACTTTACCTGCCTCCAAAGGGATTTGGTCCAAGAACTTTCCACTTCCCTTACACAGTTATTGTCAGCAGAAGACTTTAAAAAGATGTCCCCCAAGCTATCCACTCTGATGTCCCTTGTGAACTCCTTGATGAGGTTAATCTTCAGTGCTGTGGAAGCTACCTCTTGAGCAGCAGGTACCAGCATCACTATGAGGCATTATGCTTGGTTATGATGCCGCTTTCAAGGCAGGGGGGGTCTGCAAAATCAGGGCTCCAGGGAACCCTTCTCTGAGTAACCCTATCAGTGCTCCTGAAGCATTGCCTGACTGCTCTGCCCTGGAGGCAGTCAGGGATCACATTTCCCTACACCCACTAGCCTGAACAAATATCACCTCCGATCAGTGGGTGTTAAACATCATTTCCAGGGGCTATTTCATTCCTTTATCAGAACTCCATCTCATGAGAAGTTACCTCCCTGAAGTTCCATCCAGCCACAGGGAGTTGGCCTTCAAAGAAATTCATCAACTTCTTCAAAAAAAAAGCCATCCAAGAGGTCCCAGCAGGACAAAGAGGATTCGGCACTTATTCTCACTTAATTTTAGTGCCAAAAAAATGGGGAACCTGCGTCCTATTTTGGATCTCAGCAAGCTCAATCTTTCAGTCAAGAATTCCAAGTTCTGGATGGTCACTGCTTAGTCCATTCTGCCTCTCTTATGCAAGAATGATTCAATGTGCTCTGTAGATCTCCAGATTGAATGTGCTCTGTAGATCTCCAGGTCACCTACTATCACATCAGGCTAGACAGGCATTCTAGGGGCCAGTCATTACCAGTTCAGAGCCCTACCCTTCAGTCTCACCACAGCCCCAGGGTGTTTACCAAATGTATGACTGTGGTAGCAGTTCACCTGCAGCTGCAGGGGTTTCAGGTATTCCTGTACCTCGACGATTGCCTCCTCACGGCACCATCGAGGCATCAACCGCTACAAGCAATCCATTACGTTCTTCCCCTCTTTGATCATTTGGGGATTATGATCAACATTTGGAAATCCAATCTCATTCCTACTCAGCAGTTGGAGTTCATAGGGGACAGTTAGACTCCATCTCAGAGATTGCAGCATAACCACTGCGCAGGGTTCAGTTGATCTGGGAGCAGGTTACTCAGATCTTAGACCTGTTGCTTCCCTCAGTTCACTTGATTCTTCGAACCCTTGGATCCACGGCCTCGGCCATTCATCTTGTTCCCCTGGCACAGTACCATATGCAGGTATTACAGTGGACCTTAGAGGTTCAGTGGACTGTCTCAACCCATATCCTTGCCCATAAAGCTAATGCCTGTGTGCAGACTACACCTTCTTTAGTGGCTTCAAGTCTCAGGATCTCATTCTAGGCAGGCCCTTTTGTCCCCCTCTGCCCAAGGCTATGGTGACCATGAGTGCTTCCCTGTTGGGGGGGGGGCATTTCCAGGGTAAGACTGTCCAAGGCACATGGTCTCCCATAGAGACCAAGTTGCACAGAAATGTCCTGTTCATGAGAGCAGTTCTTCTGTCATTGCAAGCCTTTCAGGACTGCCTTCCTTGGGGGAGGATTGCAAATCAGACAGACAACATGGCTGTGGTCAGGTATATCAACAAACAAGGGGGAGTACAATCTTACTCATTGTGCAGAGAGGCCATGAGAGTGAATGGGTGATGTCCTCCAGGCACTTCCTTCTTACAATGCATATACCCGTAGACTCCAACATGTTGGCTGACAAACTCAGCAGATCCATCTGGAGTCCTCAGGTGTTGTCCCTCAATCCCACAGTGGCAACACAGATTTTAAACTGTTTGGGTCAACCTTGCTGCAAACCTATTTGCCTTCCCAGCCAACCACAAATGCAGCAGGTACTTCACCTTGATCCCCCCTCCGGGGGAGTCATGGAGGGATGCTGTAGTCCATGATTGGCTCCCAGGTCTCCTGTATTCCTATCCTCCTATTCCACTAATTCTCAAGGTTCTGCAGAAAAAGCAGTGCCTGAGAACATCCATTATCCTCATTGCCCCTTTCTGTCCCAGTCAATCATGGTTCCCCTTCCTCTGGTCTCATCTGAAGTATTTGAGTACTGGATCCTCAACAGGATCTGATCTCCCACCCTTTGGGGCTTCCTCTCCTAAACCTCTGGATCCTTCATCTAACTGCATGGTTTCTCCAATTATAATGATTTTAAAACAGTCCAGGCTGCCATCACCCATCTCTGGGCTAAGAGGAGGAATCTGGATCCCTTTTCTGCTTTTGTCTCTGATCTCCATTTGTTTTTGTCCTCTCTTTTCCAAGCAGGAGCAAGTTTCTCTATGATCAAGCTTCAACTGGCAGCGATTTCTAATTTTCACTAGAACACTGAGCCTATGTTTTCGTCTAGAATTTACAAAGTGTTCTTGAAAGGGATCTTCCTGCTTAAACCACCGATTAAGGATCCCTCGCCTCCTTTGGGACCTTACATTAGTTTTGCAATCACTGACAAGGGATCCCTTTGAGCCTGCTGGTTCCTGTGATCTCAAATTCTTGTCTTGGAAAACGGCCTTCCTGGTTGCTATCACTTCTGCTAGGAGCGTTTCTGAACTGCAAGCTCTTTCCATTGCTCCTCCTTATATGATTTTTCACAAAGACAGAGTTTCTCTCAGGACGAATCCCTCTTTCTTGCCCAAGTTTGCTTCTGAATCTAGTCTAACCAAAGTATTCAGCTACCAGTGTTCCTTCCCAATTACTTCAATAGAGGAGAGTACAATCTGCATACTCTGGACATTCCAAACAGGAACAAAAGAAACCACAAAATCCAAAGTGAAGCAAATGCAGGCAGGAAGTAGTAATCCACACAGTTTATTTAGAGGAATAAGCACTTTCATCCCAAACAGTTAATTTATTAGGAACTTAATCAGAAATAGTAGAGATTCATCCTACACCAAATTTATGTAAGTAAAAGATGACATCATATTCTGTCTTGGAGCCCAAATGTATAAACACACCCCCTAATATAAATATATGAATATGCATATAAACACTATATTAGTATCAAGAAATTAAGAATGTATAAATAAAAAAACAATTATACACAAAAGGCATAAAAGCAATATAAAAAAGCAATATAAAATATGAAAGAATAGACTATTTAAAAAAATACAAACATAATTACTACAAAAACTATTTTTTGAGAGTTTTCAGTTTTAAAAGACTAGAAATAGAGAGACTTTCATTTAAACCTGGCCAGTATATGGAATTCAGGCGCATTTGTCATATTAATTCCAATTTTTTCAAAAAATACTTTGGACATTCACAGACAGTTACAGTTCTATCTTCATAGGACCAAAAGATTTTGCAGATCAAAACAGCTCTTTGTAGTTTTTTCCCCAAACAGACCTAGTCTTCTGGTGTCTAAGGTCACTATTTCTAAATGGATCTCTAGCTGTAATGTCACAATCTATGAATATAGGCATCTTGAGGGTTCCAGGAAGAATCGGGGCTCATTCCACGAGGTCTGTGGTGACTTCCTCAGCCTTTCTGGCCAACCTTTCTATTGATAACATTTGTGCTGCTCCCACTTGGTCTAATCCTCACACCTTCATATCATTACAAACTGGATTCAATGTCTAGGAGCAGGGCTTCCTTTGGCTCCACAGTGCTCCGGCATGTCCTTCCTTGAAGCCTCCCAGGATAAATGGTAGCTAGAGACTCTGACCCTATGGTGATGAATAATGACATGGATAACATCAGATAAATACTTGCCATAACTTGGTATCTGTGTTATCTTATGTCATTTCATCACATTTCCCTCCCATCATCCTCTTACCTTGTTGGATCTTGGAGGACGCTGGCGTGTTTTTCTTTGGGTCCAGGACTTTTTTCCCCCCACTGTTATGCAGAAATATGTTAGCAAACTCGATCTGAGGGTTAGAGGGCAGCAGGGTATTGTGGAGGAGGGAGGAGCTACAGCCTTGGATCTGTCTGTTGTATGTTGCTGCCTCAGATCCTAGACTCTGTGGTAATGAATAATGACACAGGATAACACAGATGCAAAATTATGGTAAGTACAGAAAGGAGAAAAGCTCCACAAAGATTAGTACAGAAAATGCAATACACTACAGAATACACAAATTGTTAAAGTACAGTACAAAAGTAAGTAAGGAGCTGTAACATGGTAATACTGTAATGTAAGCATAGAATAATTATACAGTGAAAAATAACATTATGTGAAAATATACAACACAGCTGAAGAGCATTACATTCAGTTATATGGTTACATTCCTACAATGGTTAAAACAATAAACTGAGATAGTTGAGTACAGAATAAAGAAGGGAGCTGATTGTAGACTTGCATAGTAAGATCAGATGGGAAAATGGAGGGTTGATAACGGGGCTGATCATAAAAGCTGATGACTATTTTTTTAACTGTATTAAGATTTTACAGAAAGTTTAATTTATTTTAAATTTACAACTGGAAAAATCTGCATAAATTAAACAAATGCTACATTAAACTTGTTAGTTTGCACTCTAATTTGACTTTTTTTCTGAAGTGTACTGCTAAGAAATTATCTTCAAGTACTCTCTACAGTGCAGAAATTTTGTTTTAGAATATATAAAGCTCAGTGTATATAGTAACATAAATTCCAGTGGTGGAAACAACATTTGGATGTCCATGTTAATATGGAAACCTTCAATGATAACATTTATAAGTGTGAAACAAAACAAACAGGAAAGTAATATAGGATAAAATGCATGCTAGTGTGTCAACATTTTAGACAGAAGACATTTGAACCTGTGGTATTAAAAAAAAGACCAAGGAACTGATATTGTGGTAACAACACATCTATGGCATACAGATAATCACTACTGGAATATAAACACACTGGAATGAATAGTTAATAAGATGGATGCAGTGCAGTAAACACCATGAATATAATCTGAAATTGAGAATGATGATCACCTTTCTAATGCTGGAAGGGTGCTTAATGAGCTTTTGTTAAGCACCCTTCAGCACTGTTAAGCACTAGTATTGCGGTAGAGTATTAGTGCTTGGCAGTAACAACAGAAGAGTGGCAGAAAGCCAGTGACCTCTTCATTCAGACCATTAAATGACTCATAGGTTCAAAGGTAAGAAAGTAAAGGCTGGATTCTTCAAAATCCTACCTACAAGAAGATACAATGAAAATAAAATTCATCCAACTACTACTACAGAAGGAAAAGTGCTGACAAAATCTCCAAAGAATACTGACACAGAAAGCAATGCAGCTTATAGGATGTACCCTAGAATTCACAGAAACTGGAGAAGAAAGTATTTGCAATATCACTAATTAAACCTTTTAACAACTTAAAGGAGGAAAATAAGGTCAGGAAAAAATGAGCAAAAGAAAGCTGTGATTTGCTTTTAAATCTGTGAGAACAGGACAGTGAATGAGAAATGTTCAATCAGTTCATCTTCAGTTGTGGGTAAACCACTTAAAATGCTATCAAAATGTATGGAATTAACTGAGGCCCATGGTAGTGTATGCTGATAACAAAAGTCATAACAGAGAAGTACTTTTCATGGACTACAATGGCTTACTTATTTTTTTCCAGAAAGGAGCTCTGCAGTCTCTTATAGGAGGCACCACCTGACACTCCTTATCTATTCTTTCACTAATGTATTTGATAAGCTGCTTATAATATTTACCAGCACCCAATGTTTGCTCTCAACTTCAATGCAGATTGGTATGCATAAATCTCATGTACTTCTGAAATCTCTCACCATTTTCCATCATAGTTCCCTTTTAAAACAATTGTTCTACTCAGTTGCCACCTTTTCTAAGAACTAATACTTCCATTTGTCTCCTTGAGCTTTTCTGTGTCCTCTAGTTGTGGTAGCTCTGTTTTTAATGGTACCGACTTGGGCTGTGTGCAATTTCCCTGCAGTAATACACATTTCTGTTATGCTTCCATGTGGCATATTTCTTTGTTAATGCAGATATGAAAATATTACCAATATTAATAATTTTACTAATATTAATAATATTTTTGCAAAAGAAGCAATTATATCACAGAATGTCTAAACATGGTCCACCATGTTGAAAAGTATTTTTCACTGACAACCACTGCTTGCATACATCCCCAACATGACAGTATTGTACTCAGTTTTTGCTTTATTAATACAAATATGGAAAATGCCATATTTTCCTCATAATTTAGTGTAAACACTCTTAATGATACCAGTACTGTACATCTTATGCTGTTCATTTATTTGTGCATGCTTAGCAAATTATATTGCTTAGTAGATGCAAAGTGGCTTTTGGAAATGTATCTGTACTAGGAATTCAAAAAAATGTCTTTGAAAACACTGGTGACTACATTAGTCTCAGGAGAAAAGAAAGAGTCCTGTTATGATAAAGAATATAGTATTACAAGATGCATATGAACTCTGATTTCCTGACAACCATACTCTTCTCAGATAAGCAATGCCACTTACTTGGAATATATAAGAGAGAAAAAGATAAATATATACAAATAAATACACATGATATGAATATAAATAGATATAGTTCTATAGATACATAGTTATATAAGTGGTAATCAACTGCAACAGTAGTTGACTCACTACCAGTAGACCACAAACAACAGCAGCATATCCCATCAATCAGTTAAAGAATCACAAACCAAATGAGATGCAAACCAGTATATTAGCTGTACTTCTCCATTCCTCAACCTGTAGTACTAAGTACATAACCTCACTAAAGATAAGCTAATTCTACCTCCAACACCATCTACACCCATAATATAAAGGATCGGTAGTTGATGCAGACTAACACACATCTTAAGTTCATGTAAAATGTCAGTAAAATACACGTTAGCCATACCATCAGTTATTTCCCATGGATACATATCCAGACAAATGTTACAGCAACACCCCACACAAACCTACACATATTCTGATCACGTCAGAAACATAAACAATGCAAAATGCATGAAACTTTCCTACCAGCATAACAAGCATGCATTGCCTTCCCACATACCTGCAAACTACAGAAGAAAAGCAAGTAGGTTGCTTTTCACCAGACATTTCTTTCTTTGTACAAACATTGACCTCCAACTGGTGAATTTACATGGACCAGCTCTACTTCCATATATGTGGGTAGAGAGAACAGATAAGTAAACAATATGTGCTATCATTCAAATGCCTAATTATTTGCACTTTTTTTCTTGTACATTTAATGATTCTTGTATTGGCTAGGTTGGGACGAGAGGGATATGCCAGGAGGAAGGCAGGAAAACCAACATGGGTTCAGGCGCCTATGCTGTGAGACATTTCCCTGTGGTAATTTGGTTGGGGACAAATGGCTGAAGTGACATTCAGCTGCAGAGAAGTATGGATGTCTGCAAATTTCCTGTGGGCAAAGGGAAGCACACACTGCCATGCTCACAGCTTTATTCAAGTGCATGGGGAACAGAAGAAATAATGAGTGTTGTGCTCAGTGTACAGTACATGCTTATGTAGCTACAACATGCAGAAGTGTACTACGGCATGGAGGAAATCCTGCATGCTACTGTAGTCACATTTATGCTTCCGTATGCATTTTAGCTAATGTTCCCTAGACACTCTGAAGGGGTGGTGGTCCACATACACCAATTATAAAGGCACTGCCCATTGAGCACTGCATTTTTTACTACCACTGACATGCCCACTTGCCAGCCTGCTGCTGATGCCTGCCATACTGCCAGCTGTCTCATGTTGCCTTGGGGCCATGGACATTATTTTCCCCCAAAGCATTTGGTTATTGAAGTTGTGGGCATGGCACCACATTCTTCTCTTTGCCCACAAGGAATTTGCAAACAGCCATATTTCTTTGAAGCTGAATGCCACTTCAGCCATGTGTCCCCAGCCAAATGTCCCACAGGGAAAAGTCTCACTGCCTAGGTGCCTGAACCCAAAAATGGGTTCAGATGTTGGGCCTTTTCCCCACCTTCTGTTATTGGCTTTGTCCAGATGTTTTGTAGTAAGAGGTTGACATGCATGACTGCAGTGGGTGAACACCATGAAATAGCACATTCAGTCCCACTGTCTGCTCCAAAGTAGCACTACAGTGAGCAAATATGTTTGAATCCGTTAACTTTGCTATCTGAATCCTGCCACAAGGTTCTGAGATGGAGCGCATATCTAACTCCCATTACTTGTGCCCCACATTGCTGTATTTCCATGCAGTGTTATCTGGTAGACCACTATAATTTTATTTGTTTTAGGACTTTTAAAACTGTACCGTTACAGTGGTCTGTCAATTGCAGAATCGCACGCACATAGCACACTTAGCAAGTCTGCTGGAAACAAGGCTGCTCAGGGCACTGTTTGTTTCTGAATGCCCCCTCATCACTAACTATATATGAGTTTTTGTTTAAGAAGGCCTTCTATTCTGAAAAAACTAAGAAAGTGCTCCGGGTTCAGCCATGTGCTATGATTTTTAATGCTCCAGTGTTTTAAGATGCCATTAGTCTTCTGTGAAAATATTTCCTGACACTATAAAAAGCCACACAATAAACACAATGCTCTTGTTTTACATATTGTGTGTGTCTGTTTGTACACACACACACATATATTTATTTATTTATATATATATATATATATATATATATATATATATATATATATATATTGAATTATTACATTATATTATACATTTGTGACCATAATGTCTTGTGTACACAAACTGTACAATACGTATGATCATCTCTCTGTGTGTTTGGTGTAGAACAGGCCTCTTATTTTGTTTAAATGTCTTAGTCTCACACAAACATTTTATAAACCATAAGAAGACTTAAACACTTGTTGAACATAGTCAGCCAGCACCACCATAGTAGCAGACTACCAGTTTTCAAGTTTCCATTACAGATTTTTTTACAGGCATTAGTGTGAAGCAAAGAAAGTCTGAATCTGAAAAGCATGTCATTATTTAGTGACTTCATTCCTCATAAAATTTGTGAATTTCTGACAAATCACTGAGGAGTGAAGTCACTAAATAATGACACATTTCAGACTTTCTTTCCTTCATACAGCAGACACTTATTCTCCCAGATTTCTAACTTTATAAGAGCAACATTAACAATTGATTTGGCTCCTTTATTTCTGCTTTGTCTACATTTCTTGAAATAAAAGCTTGACAGGTAGATACAAGAGCAAAGAAACCACAAAGAAAATCATGTACATTCTGCAATACTACAGAAACATACCTGATTTTCCTTATATTTCCACCCTGTCTCTCTCGTACATCTAAACTGTCAGAAAGGTTACATGTTTTTTTTCCTTTACAAAAAAACAAATAGCAATGGAGAATCACCCTTTCTCCATTGCTTACGTATGAGCAGTACATCATCAGAGGGCAGAATCCCAAAACAACGTAGAAGAACACCACAGTGCCATTATACAATGACATTATTTAAGAAAAGTAAGTAACTTTTTTCTCATGGCTGGGAGTGGGTAATGCTGATTTACCCACAGACCAAACCACAGCAACCATGGGTAAATCCAACATTACTCACACCCAGCCATGGGTTATTGCTATGTTATACAATGACTAGCCATTAGTATTCAAAAACGAGTACACTGATTGGCCAGCCCAACCATCATGCCCGTTGTAAAATGGAGAATATACCAACCAAAAAAGGTCCGCTTGCCCAGACTTTTTCCCATTAGTACATCTTGTAATTTTTTACTTTTCTTTCTTTTTTTGAATAAAAAAAAGAAAACGGAAGACTTGAAGCAAATGAGGGAGACGGCTCAGACGAAAATAAAAGGATAATCAGGTACATTCTGCAAATCTGTCCCAACTCTCCCGAACATAAAAAGTCTCCCGGTTTCTTTTTAATATTCAATTAAAAAAAAAAGAAGAAGAAGCAATGGCGATCTTCCTTTCTCCATTGCTACCTCTGCACATCACTGATGTACTGCGTAAGCATGGGAACACAAGTCCCATACGCATGAGCAGTACATCAAAAAAAGCCCCAGGATACCTGCAAAACATGGAAGGACAAGATGGATGCATTATACAAAGACATATTTAAGAAAAGTAAGTATTTTGTTTTCTTAAATAATGTCATTGTATAATCACCCTCCTGACCAAACCACACCAACCTTGGGTAAATCCAGCATTACCCACACCCAGCCGTGGGTTATTGCTTAAATACTTCATACCCTTCATTAGAAAATTCACTATGATTTAATTAAACAGTTTTCTGGGAGAGTATGTATTATCATTATTTACAATCTAAAAAGAATGCAGTTATGTCCACTGTATAATTTTTGGCCCATGACACTTTTTGTATTTTTCAGTTTTAGTTCTCGTGTTATTGCACATAAGTATTAGCCTTTTTTTATTCTAAATTAACTTTTCAACCATGTATCCTTTGTTTTGTTTTCCATATTTCATTTAGTTATTTTAGGGACTTAACACTTTATAAAATGGTGGTAGTTTTATAAAATCAGTAATAATTAACTGTTATTCAAAGCACCCCGTATTTTCAGCTTTATTTCTATTTCAGTTGTCACTTTACTTTCCTGCTGTTTCTCTAGGTGAGAGATGCAGTGACAACAAACTAAGCCAGGCAAACTAAATGTCCCATTACCCCTGCTGCAATATTCTGACTTTATTTCTTTGTTTATTCATTCATTCATTTGCTTGTTTGAATTTGCTAATAATGGTAGAGAACTAAAACTGATTAGTTTCAGTCTCTGCCTAAGAAGTAAAACACAATAAAGAATACATAAATCAAGTGAGAACAGTATATTACAAAATATTACTACCAAGGGTGATAAGCATTCCCTATATATCCATGACTCATAACCCCTACAGTGGGTCTAGGTCACAAGAAGATCATTGTGAGAATCCATTTCCAGTCTAAGATAATCCTATCTAGACTGTATTTACCAGGCACTCCCCTCTGCATCGCCGCCTGGAGGGTGGTGTCCACAGCTATTGTCTGGTGACTGGCTTAGGTATGTAACCTAACTTCATGCTGAACTGGCTATGTGGACCCATTTTGTTGGCTTACCACTTTCAAAGTGAAGGATAGGTGTTAGGTGCACAGTTATTTGGGCTGCTGCATGTGCAAAGAAGATTCATATAAACATAATTCTTGCTCTTGACAAATATTATTTCTGTGGCACCTAACCATGTGATGTCATTAGTTTTGATTTTCTGTTATTATTATTATTATTATTATTATTATTATTATTATTATTATTATTATTATTATTAATAATATTATTATCAGCAGCAGCAGAAAACAGAACAAAATGAAATGTAGTAAAGAATATGTTCATTTATTTGCAATAAAAATGTATTTGAGAAGATTAGCACTGTGGTCAGCACTGTGGTCAGCACTGTGGTCTTTTGATCTATTTTCTTCTGATGTGCTTCAGCCTGCCTGTGTTATTTGCTCTTCCTAGGAATCCAGCTTATGAAGAAAGAAGTGCAGCTCAGATTCACAACATCTAAGCAAATAAGAGCCAGATGGCACCTGACCTACACACTCCTAAGGAACCCTTCCTTGAAACTCTTTCGAAGACCTGCCTTCACAGACTCCATCTCTAATGGCACAGGTACTTGCCTGTCAACAAAAAGCTGCTCAGAACAATGTGACAACCAGTTGTAGAAAGCTCTTGACTTTAGATGATATTTGCTGTTTCTGCTCTGACACTTACGTCTGTGAATGGACTTCATGTTTGGATGTCTTTTCTAATTACTGGACCAGACACACTAATAGGCTCTGTCAAATGAGATGGTACTGGACAGCGTTCTTAGAAATACATTTCATTATTTCAGTCACACTCTGCAGCTCCCTACTGGACTCTAATGGTTTTCTGATCCTCTTGTCTCCAATATTAACTGGTCCTTTTTAAATAATCTGTTATGAATGACTTTGTCTACATCTGTGCTAGCATTATTTAATCTAAACAAAACCTACTCAATAGCAGTTATGTTGCATTCAATGTGTCCCTTCTCTGAATTAGTAAGGCCAAAAAGTCTGCACCTTTCACTCTAAAAATGAATCTGATTGCAAGCAATAAGCATATTAAATTTCCCAGTATAGACTGGTTTAAGGTAATAGAAGTATGCATATATTTAACTGAATACTTAACTACCATAAGGGTGATGGTACATTTATTAAGTTTTGTTTTTTGACCATCCAGCAGTCTGCACTGGAAAGTAATTATGTCCATATGGCACTGGAGGAATACATCACAGATAAGTCAATACAGTATTTTCTCACACTGGAGCAACACTTAATTAAGGTTTCATTTCATTCCTTGCCTTTCAAACTTGATGTGTATCATTTCCAAAGATCAAAACATTGCTAGAATAAGTTTTTTTAGGTGCATAAGTATTTACTAGTGGTTTGTCATGGTCATAATGTACCTCCGACCCTCTCACCTTCACTAAGAACTGTTTTTTTTTCCATTGTTGCACCTTTCCTTGACTGCCCATTGGCTTCCTGCTATCTAGATTATTTAACTCAGTATTCAAGGATCTACTAAGGTTCTGCTGTATTTTGTGAAGTTTGCCATCTTTCATTTGCTCTCCTGCATCGTGCACCTTGCACTAAATGCACTGCTCCTTTTTGCAAAGTTCAAGTCTGACAGCCTGATTCTCATTTCACTGTAAAACATATCAGAACAGGAATACATCAGAAAAAAACAGGTCAAGCTATTGACAGGTTGCAAATTTAGTCTGAGAGAGAACGTATTTTAGTCAGAAATCTCAGTAACAGCATTTGCAATAAATCTGCTTAACCATGGATTATCAGAAAAAAACAAGTTATGAAAGACAGTGGCTAAAAACCCAGGTAAGAAAAGAACAATTTGGCATGTAAGGGAAATCTGTGAAAAACTACAGGTGATGTAAGGTTTTACAGAGCTTAAAATGAGCTGCACTAGTGCACATGGGCTGCATTTACAGGCAGTCCTTCATGGCCCATCACATGACTACAGAGCTTAAAATGAGCTGCACTAGTGCACATGGGGTGCATTTACAGGCAGTCCTTCATGGCCCATCACATGACTACAGAGCTTAAAATGAGCTGCACTAGTGCACATGGGGTGCATTTACAGGCAGTCCTTCATGGCCCATCACATGACTACAGAGCTTAAAATGAGCTGCACTAGTACACATGGGGTGCATTTACAGGCAGTCCTTCATGGCCCATCACATGACTACAGAGCTTAAAATGAGCTGCACTAGTACACATGGGGTGCATTTACAGGCAGTCCTTCGTGGCCCATCACATGACTACTTTCAGATGCTGTGTTTTATCAATTAGTTGAAACAAGTACGTTACTCCATACGTTGCAGTCATTCACTGCATTGTGATTCTTCTCGCACCTACCAAATCCCCTTCGAAAATGCTTTTTTGGGGTTGGGGAAGATTTTTCTAAAGCACTTAAGTTTCAGCTGTTGTGGAAGAAAGGGTGCTGATGACTTACAATAATAAAAACTGCTAGTTGTTCATATGGGAGCTCAAAGAGTTTTGAGAAACAGAGCTGTAGGACACTGGAGATTTAAAAACGGACATTGTCTAATATATCTACCGGGTAGATGAACTGTAGGTACTCACATTTTCTGCATGCAAGGAGTTGATTTTTCCAGCTGAAATGTTCAGTATACTTAATGTGGGGAAGAAACAAGAATATTTAACTGCTCCAGCTGTAATATATAGAGTGCTTCTATAATCTGTGGAGTACAGATTAGTGACGCAGTACATTTATACCATCAGTGTTTTTTCTGCTTCATATTTACAGTGTGATTTTTTAATGTTTATTAAGCTTTGGTTGTTCCACAATGTTTTCATGGCAATTTTCCAATACTGTACCAGTATGTCATTGGCTTATAAAAGATACATTCTGTGCCTCTTCAAAAAGGTTATCCATCTAACAATGCATGTGTTTTGTTTGTCCAGAAACTTTGGAATGCACATTCACATCTAACCCTTATAAAATCAGTGAATTGCAAGTAACATGCTGGGATGACTTCTGTCAAGAGTGTGTTAGTTTTCATTTGTTATCCTTTAAAGGAAGCAGAGATGAAGCACATACACAATCAGGCTGAATGTGCTTTGTGAGTCAATTTCTAACTGATTTGCTGTAAAAGAGTTGCCATACTTCTCTGATACCCTAACAGCATGTTGGGTCTCAGATCATCTCCTGCCTAACACATACCTCTTAACTTCTGGACATTAGAAATCATAGAATTGGTCTATAAAAACAGTAGCAGAGGGTCAGAAAGAGGAGATTCAAATAAAATGTTTTCAAAAACCAGAGTCTGTGTAGTTAGTAGTAAGGATTCTTTGTATATACTTAGTTTATTTTTTTAATGTATGTAGTCCTTAACAGGTGCAGCTACTTTTGTGAATAAACTAGAAGACATGAGGCTAAATCAGATAACAAAGGTCATAGTGTTATGTCCAATTCAAAGCAGATGTAAGTTAGCTTAACAGCACCAGATTCAACAGACCGTTACCTGAAAACTCATAGTTTCCCTTTATTTCAAACTCTAGCTGCCTTTGTATGTATGTAACATGCAGAATTAATGTCTTCCAAATGATAAGATGTTTGTTTTCAAAGCTCTCTTTAAAACTACATTCCAGAATGGGTACGTGTTGTATGTTATGCGTTAAAACTCTGTGCAAGAATTATAAATAAAAACAATTCTTAGTGTAAAACTGATTCCATTCCATATTTTCATGGTGATTTTATTCAAAAATGCAAATTTTGTTTTGAGACATTTTTGTGGTGACCATGTTCTATGTCAGTAAAACAATGTTAATAGACGATGTAGCAGGTTCTTCATGGGGAAGTTAAAAATTCATTGATGACCGACCTGAAGAATGTGCCTACCACCTAGTGAAACAGCTTTCTGAAAAATTACCATCGTGCACTATAAACATTTTATTGAGCAAGAAAGCCCTAGTAGTTGTTGATTTCCAAATGATGGCGCTACCTTATATACATGTGGTATATTTAACATTGAAATGGTACAATGTTGACTGTCAAAACATTGGCAAAAAATAATTGAAAAAAACTTACAGGCACACTGCATATGCTAAGAAAACTAATTTTGAAGCCTGCAAATCAAAACCTGTATTTTCTGTAAGGGAGAGGCCTTGGCACTCCCACAACACCTGCTAATTAAATATGCCAATGCTGAGATCACACTATATGAAGGAAGCGCATATTCCCCAAACCCACTGTTATAGCAATCTCACAGAAAAGTCAACAACTTTCTGTCGACCAAATTATTTTGGCCAAAAAAGCTATTGACTAACTTAATAGATGACCAGCCTCAGGACTTTATAGCTATATCTATCTATATCTATGGGTCTACTTTTATATCCCGAAAAGTTGGAAGACTGAAGACCAGAAGATCGAGATGAAAAGTACGAAACCCAGATTCACGAATCACAAAAGTATTCTCAGGGCAAGTTAACACTTGTCCAATTGGAGGGAATTTGTGCTGTTTCTCCATTGTAGTATGATCCCAGAGTTGGGTTTCGGCTGGTACGTTGTGATTTCATGTTGCTCTGGGTAAGTATTCACTTGCCCTGAGAATACTTCATAATTCCGGGTTTCGTGCTTTTCGTCTTGATCTTTTGGTCAATGGTGGTCTGGCTTTTCGGGATATAAAAAAATTTGGTCAACTACAAACATAGTTGACAGATGTGTGAGATTGTATAATTTGCAGGGTTGGAAAATATGCCCTTCCATTGATATTGTGCAATCTCAGAGATAGTATATATAATTAGCAGGGAGGCATGTATTATTTTTTTTTTTTTTTTTTTTTTTTTGAGGTTATGCTTTGCATGCACTGAGATTGTTTCTCAGGACATTAGTAGTAGCATGTTGATGTTTGTAAAGTCAACATTTTCTGGTTGACATTTTAAATATTGATATTTGGGTGTTTCAATGAATTTCAGTATATCTATATATATATGTGTGTTTGTGTGTGTGTGTGTGTGTGTATATATATATATATATATATATATGTGCCATCTCTGAAAGTACAGCAGTCTCACACAGAAAAAAGGTCAGAATTTTGATCAGATGAACCAGTATTTTTTCTTTTTTTTTTTCTTCCCTCATCCGACAATCGGAATTTTTGGCGAGTTGTCTGTAACCCATATTTATATACATACATGTGAATTAGCATGACATGCACTGTAATGGAAAGATGCTAGAAAGACTCCTAGACTGATACCATAACACATAATACTCCAGCCAGTACTACATCATATGATAAGGAATAAAACATGCAGGATATTGTCCTAATATAAGGGAAGAATGTCACTTCACTGAATTCTGTTTCCATCAAAAATGGAACTCTGTGAAACTCCACTGTCACTGCATCCCTGGAAGTGTTACATTTAAGTAAAAAAAAATGAGGTACAACCCTCCATTTTGAGATGATGTAGGGGTCCATTCCCTATAAAAAAAATTCTTCTTCTACCGGAATGGTTACTTTTGATGAGTTCTGTTTTCAGTGAAAATGGAATTTAATAACTTTATATAAATCCAACATACTGAGAAAATGCAGTTGGCATAATGGTTAGAGTGTTTGCCTCCCATGCACAAGGTATACGTTTTCATCCTGATCTCCAGCTAATGCCTTTTTGACATTTGCATGTTCTCCCTGCAAACATGGTGAGTGTTTCCACCTCAAATTCACCCAAGAATGGAGTTGTGGGCAGCAGTACAAGCTCTATATGGTGCATATCGGGGGAAGAGTTGTATAGATCAACCACTTTGGGCATCATCTGTGGTGTGCATTATCCTCTAGATACAAGAACACAGATTGCAGACTGTGTGCCATGTTAAGGCTAGCCACTCAATGGTGTAAAAATTGGATCTAAATGATTCTGTCTTGTTGACTGTCAAAAATGGGAATGGGTATTTGCTGTTGATAAATGGGTTGCAGATGCAACCTACTCTGACCTTAGCCAGGGAACTATGCTAACAGTGGAAGGAGTCTCTATGACCCTATTGGCCAGTGTGTGACTGCCATAAAGCCCAACAGCCCTAGGTCGATAAGCTACTGTCTGTCCAGTGTCCAGTTATCCAGCCTGGGTTATCTGAGATACTTCTGCAGAGCAAAAGCTGGATGTAAAAAACAGTCAACCTACTAAACATGAACTATGGAATGCTACGCTCAGTATAGGTTCACTAACAGGGCAGAACTTCAAGGTGGATGACAATGGTAGGAAGGAGGCAAGACATCCTGTGTATCCAGAACAGAATATGAAAAGGTGGCGCAGCAAAGCCACTTCACTTGGGATCTAAAGTCTACTACTTGGGGACAAACTAGAAATGGTGTGGGAATTGTACTGAGGGAGGGGCTCAGAAGACAATGACTGATCTCAGAATCTCCACAGCAGGGTAGTGACAGCAACAAAAAGAGTGCATTCAGGGGCAACAGTTGCAGAGTCTGATAATGGGACCTGAATGTACATATCAGGACAGTCAGAACACGATATGAGGACTGCCTGGATCCACACGGGTAGGGCAACAGGAGTAAAGGAGAGGCCATTCTAGACTTCTGTCTGGCAGATGGCTTGATGATGGCCAACACATGGTTCAGCAATGGGCACAGTCACAAAATTAAATACAAGAATGGCCAACATGCAGCTCAGGTAAACTTCCACCTAGTAAGGAAAGAGCAGTGGTGTTGAATCAGTGATTGCAAAGTCATCCCAGGTAAAACAGTTGGCACACAGCATAAACCACAGATTGCAACCATCATTTGCAAGCAGTGGTCAGAGAAGGCTCTAAGGTCAACAGAGACTAGGCTGAAGACCTGGAAGTTGACTGGAGAGAAAGCACAAGAGTTAGAGGAAATATTAGCACCTCATGAAGAAGAGGAAATGGGTAGAATTGAAGAAGAATGGCAGCACCTCAAAACGGCATGTGTTAGGACTATAGAACAAATATGCAGCCGAGCCACGAATGGAAATAAGGTACGCAATTAAAGCTGGTCATGGATTCCAGGAAGTCATCAAAAGAAAGGAGGCATGCAGGAAAAGGTGGGAGCTGGAAAAGACAGAGCAAGCTAAGAAGGAACACTGGTTGGGTAATAAAGAGTCTAAGAGAGCAGTTATAATAGTGACCACAGCATCAAAGGCACTCAGTCATCTTCTGGTAAGTGACTCGATAGATGGCACAAAGAAACTCTATCAAGCTGCAAATCAAAGACAGGAAGATAAAGAAGATAGCCATCAGACACCCTAAGGGATGCTAGCAAAAACCTGTTCACCAGTCCACAGGATATCAAAGGCAAATGGAAGGAGTATTCCCAGCAGCTTCTGAATAAAGAAAATCCACAGAAGCTGTAGTGCCCTAGATACAGTGTACAAAGAAAGAGAAGGCCATTTTAAAAGAAGTAAGAAAAGCAGTAAGGAAAACAAAACCTGAGAGAGCAGCAGACTCGGAAGAGAAACCAGCAGATATGATCAAGATGTTGGGTGACTTAAGGGAGAAATGGCTCCTGAGGGTACTCATATCAGTATGGAGGAAAAAAGTGCATCCCAGAAGACTGGAGAACAAGCATACTAGTGCCAGTGTACAAGAACAGAGGGGGCATTCACAAATGTTGGCAGTATAGAAGTATCAAATTCCTGTCACACTGCATGCAAGTCTTAGACAGAAGGTGATTGATAAATGATACGCAGAGCATTTAAAAGTGAGATGAGAGATGAGCAGTTTGGATTCAGATCAAAATGCAGCAGAACCAGCTCAATGTCTGCAGTGAGTCAGGCAGCTGAGAAGAAACTAGAGATGAGGAAAGAGTCCAACTGGGCATACACAGACTTGGAGAAAGTATAAGGCAAGATCCCAAGAAAGCTGATTTGGGCAGACTTTCAATGGTTCAATGTTCCAGTAACAGTGGTTTAATTAGTGTAGGTTATGTACAAGGACCCAATGATACAAGTACAGACAGTGTTCAGACTCTCACAGGGGGAGTTGGTGTACATAGGGGTTCAGCTCTGAGCCTGCTGCTGTTCATACTGGTGATTGACTACATTAGCAAACAGGTCTGAGGGGAAAGATCACAAAGTTACTATATGCAGACCATATGGCATTACAGGCAGACTCTTGAGCAAGGACTTCAGCTAAAGATAGGGTAATGGATTGAAAAACTGAAGGCAGACTGGGTGAAGCTGAATACAGATAAGATGGATGTAATGGAACCAATAGGAGAACTCAAAATAAGCTGAGAACTGAGACAGAAGGGAAAATAGGGGAACAAGTTAACAGATTCAAATATCTGGGAGTGGTAGTGGAAGAGAAGGGAAGTCTGAATGAGGAGGTCAAAGCTAGAATCAGAGGGGCTTGTATCCAACTGTCAATGTGTCAAAGATGGTATATAACAGAAGAATGCCAAAGATGCTGAAAAGTAATGTGTACAAAATGGTGGTGAGACCAGTACTACTGTAGCACACAGTAACTTAGGCAGTAAAGGTTAGGATGCTAGAGGGGATGGAGATGGTGTCTGATTCAGGTGGTTGGATGTACACTGTGGAATAGATGAAAAAATTAAGACATCAGAGCAGAAGCCCAAGTAGTTCAAATTGCAGATAAGGTCAAAGAGAACAGATTACAGTGGTTTGGGCACATGTGCAGGAAAGCAGAAGACAGTCCTATAAAGAAAACTTGGGACAGGCAGGAGGAAGGCAAGAGAAAATGAGGGTGTCCAGAAAAGAGAGAGATGGACTGTGTGACAGAAGACCTTCAATAGTCAGGCATGATGGTCAAAGAAAATAGGATAGAGGCACTGAATCGAGAGAGATGGCAACATTTCACATAACACTCCACTCCCATGTAGAAAAATGGGGAAAAGACAGTTGATGACATGAATGCAACATATGAAGTGAAAAATAATCTGAATGAAGAGAATGAACCATATATACTGCCAAAGCTTCCTTTTAATGATTTGCTGCATGGCCATGACTGCCTACACTGACAGCTATGGTCTATGTTATCATGCAGGAACATTGTTTGACTCTCCTAATACAAAGAGCTCAGTGGTACTGTATAGACTCTTACTCCCATACACTCTGATAACAAATAACTAAAGATTTAATGCACTGCTAGCCCATAACTTCAAATGGAGTGTTGAATCTTAGATAGAAGAGAATATTAATTAACAAAGCCAGTTGTGCAAATACAAAAAAATGCGTGCGTGTGCACACACACACACACACACACACACACACACACACACACACACACAAACACAATGGCATTTATATCAGAGTAACACATAGCACGATCTTGTCCTCCATGTTTCCCGAGACATTTGTTTTACTCTAGCACAAACTGGATAAATTATTTAATATTACTTTACTATACATGGATATTAATTGACTGGAATAAACTGTTCTAAATTCAGCCAGAGACATCAATATCAATATCTTAAATACCATAATTGCCTCCAAAATGGTAGAAAAGTCATCCAGCCAAACCATTCAGTGAAAAACTCTCAAGAAAGCTCCGGCTAAGCTAGAGTCTTCACTGTTTAATATCTTAAACCTCCTTTAGTGGGCACCCATGGGATACAAGCAAATTACCCCTTAAGTCTTTTGCATCTATAGGTCCATTTCTGTTTTTACCATTTCCATGACAACAGTGTGACTCAACAGACAGCAAGCTTTCCTCCCACGCCTACAGCTCATGGCATATATATATATATATATATATATATATATATATATATATATTTATATATCCCATTGGGTTGCCAACTGGCTGACAAGATAGGAGGCAGGAAACCAAATAGGGGAAGTTAACTCTACACAGAGACCAGTCACCAGTGGAGTCTCCCAGAGTTCTGTGCTGGGACCTCTCTTATTTGGCATCTACTTCACTGAAGTAAAAGACAATAGCAAAGGGCTCTGGCTGAATAGATTTTCTAGGAATGGTCACTGGATCTCCAAATGACTTACTGCAGGAAGGTTTGTCCCAAAATAATAAATGGTGCCAAAATCATGTACTAAAACTAAAATCCAAAAAGAAATGCATTATTGTATCGTTTGGTAAGACATCTGCCCTGGGGAGCTACCACACTGATAATATGCCCCTAAGAGTTGACCCAGTTTTTCTGGATTTGGGAACATATGGGACAGTGACCTAACTTTTGACCAACATGTGTCCATTGTCATAAAGTCCTTTTATATTGCACAGCTTAGAAACAAAAGGTTTGTGTCTAAATCTAGGAATGTAATTGTCCTGTTTACTCAGCCCTCATCAGCCCTCATTACGCCAATCATTGAGTTTATTTCCTCTTTTGGCATGCATTTGTCCAGACACATGCTACAACTGGAATGCCAACAGCTATAAGTTAATAAAAGGATACAAGGTATAATATGTCCTACATGGACTGTCTCAAATCCCATTCACTATATGTGTTATCTTACAGAAATGTTAAGAAGTGGCCTATATCTAGCATGCATGGCATCCTCTAACCGAATACTGATGGATTTACTGCACATCAGCAAGTTAGATGGCATCAGAAATACTGTTGTGTAGGAATCTAAACCTCACCTGCAGTATCAACAGAATGGTTTGGAGGGACAGGTATAAACTGCAGAGGATATCACTGCTTTAGAACATACCCTCCATCCACATAAAACAAAACACATTTCTGTCCATATTCAAACACAACTTGGATCTATGGATGGGAAACAGAAAATTTACCCCGGGAATGCCCCCTGTACTATTAATGAACAGAGGCAGCTCCTAAATGCTTTATCCCATGCATATGTCCCCTCAAATTATATATGTCATGATCGCAGTTATTTTTACTAGGGGGCAATATATAATTATTGACCATGGGATGGGTAAGGCCAATGTAACACCAAAAACACCAAATAAAATAGGTTAATTCAAGCTCCAAAAGGGACACTGGCTAGGCTTAAGTGTGTGTGTATGTGTGTGTATATATATATATATATATATATATATATATATATATATATATATATTCCCCCTCCAATGAGCAGTGTTTAATTGGCGTAGTAATGATTGGTAAGTACTATGACTCGGTATCTTCATCTGCATACAAAAAAACAGCACTTGCCATTTGAAAAATTGTAACAAAATACAAAATTTGTTACTTTTAACAAAAGGTACCGGGTTGATCCCTGACACCAATATGAAAGCAGCAATACAGATGACAGGAAAGTCCGTGACTTCCTTTCATGATCACACCCATGAAACTTTCAGAATGAGCATCTTTTTCCATTTTTTTTCTTTGTACACCTACTTTATTTAAAACCACCTTCCTTCTGCCTAGATGCTGCTCTGCTCCTCACTGCTGAATAAATACCAGAATGGCTCACCATCTGATTCATCCTTCTTCTGATGTCTGCGCAGCTCTTTATGAAATGGAAAGAAATTTCTCATAATTGACTTTTTCCTTACTGGGGCCAGGGTGCCTGCATATTTTAGCTGCAAGTGCTCATTAATATATCCCAATTTTGTTCAAGAATTCCGGTCTAAGCAAAAATAATCGGTGAACAATCTTTAAATATACTTTAATTCACTAAAAATGTATGTCAAAATGCATTTCGGTACTGTAAGAAGTATGCATCCCTAATGTCTGCCATTACTGACTGATTGTAATACAAAACAGAGCACATAATTAAATGTAAGATGTATTGAAAACAGAATGTGGATTATTTTAGGAACATCAGGGCAAAAAAATGAGGCAAAATGGAGAAAAGTTGAGAGGTTAGAAACTCTATAAAGCTGCAAATAGTTTGTTATAGCCAGTGAATGCAGCTTACCCTTTGTGTGTGTGTGTGTGTGTATATCCATGCATCCACCCACCCACCCACCCACAACCACTTTTCCCATTTTTGCACATGAGATTCAACAGTGACAATCATCTTGGGCCAAAGTTTACACTGCTGGTTCACTAGCCCTGCCACCATAGTTCTTCCACACCACACACTTCCATGCATGCTCACACCTATGGCCAATTTAGAGAGTCCAATCCACCTACTGCATGTCTTTAGAATGTGGAAGGGAATCAGAGCACCCAGAAGAAACCTACACAAACACAGGAGTTGCATGCAGACTCCACACACAAGGCACTACATCTGAGAATCAAACTGGGGGGAACCTCTTACTGTAAGGCAACAATGCTATCTGCTGTGCCACTGTATGTGTTAGTGTATGATCGAGACCATAAGATCAAAGTTTTGAAACTTCAAACTGTTTAAATGGAGATCGCCATACAGTGCAAAATGGTATATTTAGCATTTTCCTCACTGTAGTGCAATCTTGGAGTTGGTATATTTAATTAACAGGGGGTGTGGGGGTGTAGGGGGGACTTTCCCCCTACAAAAACATTAAAAAAAAGAATATATATATATATATAGAGAGAGAGAGAGAGAGAGAGAGAGAGATATCTTGGAGTTGGTATATTTAATTAACAGGGGGTGTGGGGGGTGTACGGGGGACTGGACTTTCCCCCTACAAAAACATTTAAAAAAAAGAATATATATATATATATATATATATATATATATATATATATGTTTATACACACACACACATAATGCACAGTACATGTGTGTCTATATAATTTGCAGTGTGTGTGTGTGGTACATTCCTGCAAATAAGCCCTGTTAACAGAAACATGTTTTATGATGCATCATCTATGAAAATGTATTGCAAATTTATGGTGTCCATGGTAGCATTAGTCAGTGAGATTTGAGGTTATCCTTTCCTTAGTTTAATGATGGAGACTTGGCAAAAGCAGCCTACTCAACCAGCGAATTTTGTTCCTAGGAGACAGAAAACTGTATTTGCATTTTGCTAAGTAATGATAAGCAACAGCCATTTTGGGATGCAGTCTGTGTGTGTTTGACTAGTCGTTATAAAAAGTTGAATTGCTGGGAAGAGTCTCAAGATGCTTCGTGAAGCTTGGTTGTCTCCCTGGGTCATTCTGTTTATCACAAAAAATGTCATTTTTTTTTCATTTTAGTTAATTGCTATAGAAAGTTCAACTTTTGAGGAAGTGCTGAGTAGGTAAAGGTAGTGTGAGGTGTTACCCATGTCAAAAGGGTAGGATGCTAACATAAAAATGCTAATTTGAATCAACATAAGGAAAATGAGTATGCTATAAGAAATTAAATATGGCTTGTGGCAGTTAAAGATGTTGGCTGGTAAAGTAGTACATTTAGCAATGGCAGACTTTGAAGACAGTGACTTTTTACATAAAATCATCATGATGCTGATTAAGCAGCAAGTCAGTGAGCGTTTGAAGGCCTCTGATGATCAGACAAGTGGTGTGCGTGTGGAACGGTAATTACATTCCTCATTAACTTAACATTTTAATGGTAATCATATAATACTTCATGGCATCGCATAAAAGCTTACATATTGCTGGGAAATGTTTTACTGCAACCTGGTGTCTAATTCCTACCACTTTTCAGAAATGTGTACTTGTATTTTTATTTATTTATGCTTTGTTTACCAAGTTAGTCCCACTAGGCCAGTAGCCTCTTTTCAAGGGAGGCCCAAAATGGAATATATATTTAACCAGAAGGCTATAAATTTTCTCTGACAGCATCAGAATAATAGCATTGCAGAACATCTCTCAGGACTACTCAGCACACAGGTCAGGAGGGCCTGATGCCCCAAACACAGAGGTCAATGAGGAAGACAGTGTGATTTATTTTTATTTGAAATTATCAAAATTTGCAATATAAATATTTCTGTTAATAACTTGGCACAGACAGAGTATATATGATTCTTCATTGTATCAAATGGAAACTTACACAAATGCCTCAAAAGTTGTTGCTGATACCTGCTCTTTGCCTACTACTATTTTGCTGGTATGTATACTTGTATCTGTATACTTGTTTAGTAATAAAATATGTATTAAGTATAATATTTCTGTGTATATCTCAGGCATTGTCCACCTTGACAGGATTTCACATGCTCAATCACTACATAGGTCAGGAATGACTCCTCCGACAAATGGGTACTCTGCATCAGAGAAAATGTGGGTTATTTTCCAGAAATATTATGAATATATGCCATGATTTTAACTTTTTTAACTCATAGTTTTTGAGATGCATGTAAGAAGCCTTGGGCTACATTTACAAGCACTCGTTTGGCTGTCTGCTAGAGTTTTAAAAATCAGAATAGAAGCCAAGAAAGTAATTATAGTTTGTGTGTCTTTGCTTAATTCTATAGTCTTTTAGAAATATATTCTGCATTACCTGTTCTGATTATGCATTTTATTCTCTGCTTTTATATCCTGTTTTGAGAAACCTCTAGTCCTTTGTCTTTAGGCAGCCTGTGATTTGGGAGTGTATCTTGCTGACAGCTGGATATACTATTGATCTAGGGGGAGCTTTTATCACTTGGGCTTTGGGTTTCACTTGTTTTTCATTGTTGATTTTACCCCCTTGGGGATAACTTATACGTAAGAGCTTAGCTTGGTGCGATTTCATAATAGGAATTGGGCTACATTTGCAAGCACTCTGTTTGGCTCTCTATTGGAGTTTTAAAATCAAAAAAGTAGGAAAAGTAATTTTCTTTTATTTTATTGTGTTTGCACTTCATTTTCTAGCCATTTAGAGAAACCTCCTACATTTTCTGTTCTGCTTATGCATTTTGTTCACTGCTTTTATATCCTGTTTTGAGATGTCTGTAGGAGGCAAAGAAGAAATGCTTCAGCCCACCCCCACACACACACACACACACACACACACACACACACACACACACAGTAAATTTAGCTTAGATGCTCGTCCCCATATTATGTCATCTACTCATTCTGCTGGGCACTGAAAGATCAAACTGTGAAGATCCTCCCCTTAGAATCTTAAGGCCTGAATTAGCCTCTGTTTCATATCGCCCCACTCTGCTAGTGCGCACTCCAATATTCGGTGTTAATCCCATCTTTCCAATTTACTTTTAAAATCTGTAACATCTGAGACTAGACATGGGCAGCCAAATGCTCCAGATTGTGTGGAATGCTCCGCATTTGTAGTTAACTAAACCCAGTGTTCCGAATTGTGTAGCTGTTGCTCCACTTAATTAGAACACTGCTGGCGCTGTGCAACACTTAGCATCTTAACAACCAAAAACCAGCAGCAACTTCATCACAGAGCAAGAGTAAAACCCGACTTTATTAAACTCAAGGCAAAACAAGTTTACTGGTTAAGTGCTTTCGTCTGCATAATTATATGAAAGCGCTTGACCAGTAAACTTGTTTTGCCTTGATTTTAATAAAGTCAGATTTTACTCTTGCTCTGTGTTGCAGTTGCCGCAACTTGCCACTATTTGGTTGTTAAGATGCTAAGTGTTGCACAGCGGTGTTCTAATTAAGCATAGCAATGGCTGCACAATTCGGAATAGCAGAACAGTTGGTTTAATCAACCACAAATTCATTAAAAGAAGAATCACAAAATTAAATCCAGTAAGCTAAGCAGTAAAACACCATTACACTGGCCTTTATGAAAGCAGCAAAGCTACAACTAGAACTGTTATTTTTTTGTCATACTATAGTTGAAAAATGGAATCCTGGATGCTGAAGTAACAGACCGCAAGGTGCTAGCAGAGATTGTCATCAAAATAAAAGCACTCCTCTTTACATCTGTCTACTCAACAGCCATGTATGCATATAACTCCTTTATTACTGACAATTGTTTTAAGAAAGCATGTCATAGTTAGTGACTACATATGTATATAAGAAATGAATGCCTACTCCCTTTATTTTACCTGCAACACTGACCGGAACCCAACGTAGTATATGGCTTTTTATAAGACTGATGTAGAAGTCAATTCTTTCTTTGAAAAAAATATCATTGAAGAAAAATTTGCAAAGTAAATTAATCTTGCTTTCAAAGATCTGGCATTGATGGCTTGCTCCCACTGCCTGCTGACCACCAGACCATCTCTTGGTCTATATGCCTGTTCATTTCCGTATGCACCAGTGCAAGTGACAAATGAGAGGGGACATCATTTAAGCACTGATCAGGTTGTTTTTTTTCACTATTTGTGGCTTTAACCCCAGTATGCATACACAGTAACATGCCGAGGGTTGACTTGTAGTGCAAATCCATCACATAGCTTAACATCCCTCTATGGCTGTATGATATGGTCTGTACACAGAATGCTCGTACATGCAGAAACGACTGGAAATGGCACACACATCCATATGATCTGATCTAGCAAGTAATAGTAGTCATTTGCTTTCTTGGCTGACTTAGCACATTATAATGCAGACGAGAACAGAATGATTGCAGATTAAAGCTCTGCTTCCGTTACAAATCCCTTCCACCAGCACAGCGTGTTTGTAATGTGAAAAGTAATTTCTGTATTGCCATGACATTTGTAAAAAGTACTGCATACTTAAAAAAAAACAAAAACATGCAAGCTGTCAAAAGAGCCAGTTTTGCTATCTTTTACATGTTGTATCTAAGCAGCCAAGTGCTCCAGATTATGTGTGTGTGTATATACATATATTTTGGTTGAAAGGCCATGGCCTTGGTCAAGGTACACTTTTCGCGCAGTGTGAAAAGAGGGTGTTCCACATTTTGGCTGTTTGTCACACATTGCAATTATCTGTGTTCCACACTGGCCTCTTAGCAGGTTGAGACCTATGGACTAGACTACTAATTGCTGGGGAGCCTGGAAACTGCTCTTCAGGAATCAAATTGGGATTTGTGTTTCTGTTTCTCCTGGTGAAAGAAAGATCACAGAGACATTCTATAATGACCTCTCTAATGATTACCAATTACTGAAAAGCCTGAAATGTGCTTATTTAGAGCCAACTTGAGAGTTATGCTCCTGCCTTTTTCCTGGTGACAGAAGGAGCAGAGGGCACTGATTGCATGAAAAAAATATTACTTTCCTTTCTGGCACCCTAGAACATCTGTTCTTCTCATTGGTTATACAAAAAGGGGAATAGAACCCCTCGGTACCACTTCACCGTAACTCAATGTATTTATACCTGCAACCGTGTATCTGCAACCATCTTGGTAGAAATAGGCATCCTGAGACAATATATAAATTGTCTCATGTTTTCTGGCAACCACCTAATTCTCTAACAGTTAGATACAGTATGTTAGAGATGTACTTATATACTGTTTCTGGAAGCCAGACTCTCACATACAACCACTACAAATACCAAACAGGTTGCTAGAAATGCACAACACTATACAATATCTGCCACACACACTACAGGACAAACACATATACTTACACATGCTGAGGATTTTAAAAGTAATCTGAAACCAAACCCTCACAGGCCTCCCAGATCCAGTAATTACAATAAGTATCCTCAGCAAAATCAAAAACATACTACCAAATCAACATCCACTACAACCGACTCAGCCTCAACTCACAGTGCCTCTAATGGAGCTCCCTGAATGTGTCCCAGGCCAGTATCATCCTAGCACTGAGCATTCTACCTTCTACAAGGATGATACCACAATATGAACAAAAAATAATTCATTTTAATTATTTGCTTAGTGTTTGTTATTATTCAAAGGGGCTACAATATTTGTCAGCCTGGAAGGATATGACTGACAGACCACAATGCTTCATTAGTGAAGGTCTGCACCTGTACCCTCTAGGCTTTCGAATATTGGTTAAAACCTCGACTAGTGCTTTTTATAGGCATTGTCAACCTGATAAACCATCGACATAGCTGAACCAACCCAGAATTGCCTAAAGGTGATACTGCGCAATGCCAGGAGATTAAACTAAAACCTCCACTCCTTGTAAACTCTCCTAACCCTAGAGAATGTAGACTTGTGTGTAGTTACTGAGACATGGTTTAAAGCTGCACAAAAGTACCCTGGCAATGCAGAGCGATAATGCCTTCTACTCATTTAGACCAGCTACTGCACACACTGAAAGGGACTAAAGGTGGTGGTGGTGGTGTATCAATTTACATCAAAAACAATCTTAACTGAGGACCAGTCAAGCAATATGACACCCTTGAGCTCCTCCACATACAACTCACCATAAGCAAAGTCCCTTACCATGTCTTTGTGAGTTATAGGGCCCCTCTTTGACCCAGAAAACCCATACCGCTTTGTTAAATGAACAGGAATCACTTTTTTATTTAACCCAACACTGCACTCATGGGTAACTCCAACTAACCCACTATAAACTGGAAATCATACACAACGTCATACTTGCAGGCACAAATATTCCTCAGTTCATCAACATGAATGTCCTGGACCAACTAGTCCTTATACCGATGCAACAACCTTAACTTAATCCTCACCAGCATGGGGTAACATTGCACCCCCACAAGTGTAATGTCCTTGCTGATCATGTTGGACCATAAAGCGGTCTCCTTCAAACTAAAAATAAAACTAGAGACGCCAGGTAATCCTGGAATTTGTAGGAATTATTCCAATAAAAACTTTGTACTTTTAGGTGACACCCTGGCAAAATTGCAAGACCCTCCTAACCCAGGGAACACCACTGACCATTCAGAGTTTGTAAAAAAAAAAAAAAAAAAAAAAGTTTACAATCCCGTATAGAGGCAGCAATACCTAACTGAAATAAGCACAGGACAAAACTCAAAACAAGCCACCCTGGCGGAACCCCAAAATTGATAGGTTGTATAACAAAAGGAAGCCAATCATTGGCAAAAATAAGAAATGCAATGCCCAGCAAGGTAAGAACCATTAAACTAAATAAATTAATGGACTAATTAAATCTACCAAAGCCCAATTTGAGGTAGAAGTAGCTTCCCAGGATAAGGCAATCACAAGGCATTCAGCAGCTATACACAGTAGGATATATGACATCTGCAGACAAAACAAGAAAATGTACTGAATACTTTAGCTAAACATTCTGTGAAGTGTAAATTTTTTTTTAAATGTATTTTTTGTAATATAGCATGTTAGTGGAAATCTTAGAGGTGGCAGCAGAGACGATTTTTTAGAATAAGTTGAATACACATACTGTTAGATTTTTTACCATGGTTCAGGACTTACTAGTGAGAACAATACAAGTTTTTTTTTTTTTATAACTAGAAAATGTATAATTGTTGTCCAGTGAAAGTAAATAAGCATATTTTAATTAACTGTATCATAACTTATTAATAAATGATGTACTTTTAAATTATGTCTGTACTTTAAAAGGAATTCATATAAATTAGTTGAGGAAATGCTGCTGTCGGAAAACCAAGATAAATCATTTAAATGTTACAAGTTCTTTTGTGATACCTAGATAAATCATTTAAATGTTACAAGTTCTTTTGTGAAACCTAGATAAATCATTTAAATGTTACAAGTTCTTTTGTGATACCTAGATAAATCATTTAAATGTTACAAGTTCTTTTGTGATACCTAGATAAATCATTTAAATGTTACAAGTTCTTTTGTGATACCTAGATAAATCATTTAAATGTTACAAGTTCTTTTGTGAAACCTAGATAAATCATTTAAATGTTACAAGTTCTTTTGTGATACCTAGATAAATCATTTAAATGTTACAAGTTCTTTTGTGAAACCTAGATAAATCATTTAAATGTTACAAGTTCTTTTGTGAAACCTAGATAAATCATTTAAATGTTACAAGTTCTTTTGTGATACCTAGATAAATCATTTAAATGTTACAAGTTCTTTTGTGATACCTAGATAAATCATTTAAATGTTACAAGTTCTTTTGTGATACCTAGATAAATCATTTAAATGTTACAAGTTCTTTTGTGATACCTAGATAAATCATTTAAATGTTACAAGTTCTTTTGTGATACCTAGATAAATCATTTAAATGTTACAAGTTCTTTTGTGATACCTAGATAAATCATTTAAATGTTACAAGTTCTTTTGTGATACCTAGATAAATCATTTAAATGTTACAAGTTATTTTGTGATACCTAGATAAATCATTTAAATGTTACAAGTTCTTTTGTGAAACCTAGATAAATCATTTAAATGTTACAAGTTCTTTTGTGAAACCTAGATAAATCATTTAAATGTTACAAGTTCTTTTGTGATACCTAGATAAATCATTTAAATGTTACAAGTTCTTTTGTGATACCTAGATAAATCATTTAAATGTTACAAGTTCTTTTGTGATACCTAGATAAATCATTTAAATGTTACAAGTTCTTTTGTGAAACCTAGATAAATCATTTAAATGTTACAAGTTCTTTTGTGATACCTAGATAAATCATTTAAATGTTACAAGTTCTTTTGTGATACCTAGATAAATCATTTAAATGTTACAAGTTCTTTTGTGAAACCTAGATAAATCATTTAAATGTTACAAGTTCTTTTGTGAAACCTAGATAAATCATTTAAATGTTACAAGTTCTTTTGTGATACCTAGATAAATCATTTAAATGTTACAAGTTCTTTTGTGAAACCTAGATAAATCATTTAAATGTTACAAGTTCTTTTGTGATACCTAGATAAATCATTTAAATGTTACAAGTTCTTTTGTGAAACCTAGATAAATCATTTAAATGTTACAAGTTATTTTGTGATAAAGTCTGATGAGATCTCTTAACACCGGAGAGTGAAAATGAGATGAAAACACTTTCTCCTTTTTGGTATTAAAAGTGTGATTATAAGTACTGGTGTCCTCAACTGGATTTTGTGCAAGCTATTAAATCTGTACTGTATTCATTACTCGTCGCCCAGGGGTATAGAGTGTTCTAGCTTGTGCTTTTGCAGTGTCTCTCAATCTAACCCTATCAGTAGACAAGCCAACAGATGATTTGACAAATGTTTCTACTTGTTTGACAGATTCTGCTGCCACTACAATCATAGAAACAAGGACATGTAAATTATTTGAATGTAATTGCAAGTCCAGTTCTAGAATGATAACGGAGAAGACAGAAGGTGCAGAACCATATCAAGAGAAGGTAAAATCCAACTGAAGTAGAAAGGCTTTTGGGAGAAGTTTTCTTAACCTATTAATGAGAAATTGTATGCCAGCCAAGTCAACTAGCTAATCAGAAAGTGATTGTAATATAAGGGTTACACTAAATAAAAACACATACGTTCAAAGAATTGGAAGTGGAATTAATCTGGTATAAAAAAGACAATGGGACTTAGAATACTTTTTGGCAAGTCTTAGTCATTAGACAGTGCCGAGAGGTCTGAGAGTTAGTATACTACCCACAGGAAATACATAAATTTAAAAGTAAATGGAGTGCCACGAATGAAGAGAAAGGTTTGGGGGATCTTGGGCTGCTTGTTGAACATGTGAAATACTTCTTAGAAGTATATAAGAATTATTTTAGCACTCAGTGAAGATACAAAACAGCATGATTTAACATCAAAGCAAAGGTCAACACAACAAGTGAAAATTTATCAAAAAAAGAGAATTTTTTTGAGAGACTAATGAGACTTTAGTGACAAGTAATTAAAAGAAGGGAACATCAAGAAATGCAAAGGACATAACCATGTTTTGCTAGAATGGGGGTTAGAAGTATCGAATGAGCAGTCTGTGGTGGGAAATGAGGTTTTTTTCAGACCAAGCCAACAGGCTACCAAGAAGATTGACAAGACTACAAGAGAAGGAGAACAGCAGCAAATGAGAAGTGGTTGTTGAAGCAATGGTTCGTCAGCAAAACAGCAAAGTAAAAAATTGGGACAGCCAGAAGGAACATCACAAAAAGGAAAAAAAAAAAAAAAAAGAACACATCCAAAGAAAAAAAATCTAATGAAAGAGTCCAGTTTGAATTATTATGAGAAGCAACACAACAGACAATGAAGTTATATCAAAGAAGACTAGAAACAACTAACAACTTGACTTGGGCAGATGCAATCCAGAAGTTGACATAACTGATGGGGGCTATAACATCAAGGCAAGACTAGATGAACAGATTATACAGGTGCAAATGCTACTAACTTAAAATATATTCAATTACTCTTTCAAATTATTAAACGACTGTGAAATTTTCGTACTCAAATTTTTTTTTTGTCCCAACAAAAAAGGGCAAGCACAATCAATATGACAAATGACTTAAAAGCATTTGTACGCAAGTTGAATTTTAATTTTTTTGACAATAATAAAGTTTTGAATAATTGTAAAATGTTAATTAAGATTTGCTTATTTAACCAACTTCAACACCAAATGTCACCATTTGAAAAGAGATGTGAGAGAGACATCAGGGTGCTGCTGGCAATGGAATCTAATAAAATATTTAATTTAACAAAATATGAGAATGAGAAGCCTTTTGGGGTTATCTAAAGATAAATATGTTAGGTTAATGAGCAGACAAGGATGAACAGACAGTAATTATGAATTATAAAGATTATTCCAACAAAATTCATGCACTGTTACAACAGAAATTTTATAAAAAAAAAGTTATTAAAAGTGAAATGCTTAAATGTAATAAACAAATTGATCCATGGCCGAACAACAATTTGATGCAAGGTGTAATTTCTTCTGAAATGTATACATTGTTGAGGTAAAATATCCCAGGAAGGGTAATTTTTGGGAAGCCTAAAATCCACACACACAAAAAGATTACCACAAGTGAGACTGATAGTGGCATCGAAAGGCTTGAAATTGGAATCTTTTTTTCAATTTTTGTGGACTAATCTTTTAAGAGAGATGGTAAGAAATAGTAAGTCATATATTAGAGATTCATTTGATTTTAAGGATAACATTGATAACATAAAAGCAGGTAGTGAGGGTTGGGTGTTAACAGTTGATGGACAATACACTATATTCAGTCATACCTCAAAATAATGCATATAATGGATTAGCACCATCCTACTATATTCTGTGAAATATATTGTGAATGAAGTTGGGGTTTTATGTGACTCTGGAAGATGTACAATAATTTCTGTGTTTGAAGGGCAAATTTACAAACAACAACTAGGTTTGGCTATGTGAGCAAGCATGGTTCCACATTTTGTAAACCTTACCATGGATTTCTGGGAAGAAATTTTATTTTACAAGATGGAAGAGTTTCTTAGAGTGGGGCATTATTTGTATTTTATTGATGACCATTTTTTTTTAAAGTGGAATGGGACAGAGAAGGAACTAGAAGATTTTTTTTTATAAATTAAACAAGAGTACTGATTTTTTTAATTCGCAATAACCAAAGATTTAAAGCAGATATTTTATTTGGATAAGAATGTCTGTAAGAGCAGTAAAAATTAATTGAACACAGTGGCATAATTCAAAAAAGTTTCATGTTTACTGATAAACACTTAATCCTTAAAGAATCAGACACAGTATGCAAGAAGTGTAGTTGCACAATGACACTGGAGATCCACATCAGGTTCTCGAAACAAGTCACACAACACCCACCTCATGTAGTACACAACACATATACCCATAGACTAACATATGTTGAGGCACATAAAAGCAATCTTCCTAAAAACAAAGAACAACTAGACCACCCACTGTCAAAGCCATGCTTTGTCAAGCCCAAAGGAACTCAGAAAAAACACCTAACACCACACATACTGTCTCACTCAGTGGAGCACCCAACACCAATACACTAACACAAGCAAACATATTTCCCAGAGCTCTCATCATAGGGGACTCCATTTTTTAAATATACTGGTGTCCCTCTAACCAGGCTGCAAAAGGAGAAGATAACCATTAGTTACTGATCTGGAACCAGGATTCAACAAATCACACATGTACTCGAGTCATTACACCACAGGTACCAGTATGATTAAATCATAGTCCATGTGGGTGTAAAATACTGGAGATGCACCTCCCCAGATTTTATAAAGAGAGACATTATGGAGCTTTCAGACTATGTGTCTCAGCCTGGTATGAGCCTGGCACTGAGCAGCGTATTACCATCACCGAGAATAATGCCACATTATTAGCAAAAAAAAATTGCCTAATTTCAACAACTGGCTGTCTTTCTGGTATCATTCTAAGAGAATCCAATATTTGTCACCTTGGGAGGACATGGTCAACACACCATATTGCTTTGCCAAGGATGGTCTGCACCTTTCCCCTCCAGGCTTTCAAATACTGGCTAAGGCTTTGTCCATCCCCATAGTGCCTTTATTAGGCAATGCCAATTTGACAAACCTATCAATGTAGAAAAATCAACTCTATGGAACCTCAAGGTTTTACTGCTCAATGCCAGGAGCCTAAATAAAAACCTACACTCCATTCAAGCCCTTCTAGACATTTGTGCAGTTACCAAGACATGGATTAAAGCTGCAGAGTGTACCCTGGCAGTGCAAGGTTTCAGAGCTTTCCACACTTTGACCAGTAGCTGCACAGAATGTGACTAAAGATGGAGGTTTCTTGATATACATCAATAACAAGCACACCTTTAGGTTGGTTACACAGGATGATGAGCTGGAGTTTCTTCACGTGCAGGTCACCATAGGACCATGGGTAAAATCATGTACCATATCCTAGCAAGCTATAGGTCACCCTCTATATCTCCAGAAGCTCACAGTGTATACTTGGCCTCCTGGAGATACTTACCATTAACCCTATTCATGCAAGACTTTAATTGTCCCTCTATAGACTAGGAATCCTACTTGGCCTCAAATCTACAGCTACAGAGATTTCTGGACTGCATAAATACAAACAACCTTGAACAAATAGTAAATACACACAATAGAGGCTCCAACATTCTGGACCTTGTGCTCACAAATATAGAACAATACTGCACCACCCATGTCTTGTCCCCCCTGGTGAGGTCAGACCATAATGCTGTCTCCTTCAAAATCAAAATAAACTCCATAATCCCATTAAAACCAGTAACAGTTAGGAACTATTCTAAGGCAAATTACATTTTATTAAGTAATGGTTTGTCAGACTCAGCGAAAACGCTAGCCTATGTTGAATTGCTCTGATAAACTCTGTACAATCATGTCAATGGCTGCATAGAGGCTGTTGTACCTACCAGAAGTAATCCCAGAACTCTCCCCAGAAACAATCCACCCTGATGGCATCCCAAATTAATTGGGATATACAACAAAAGGAAATAAATATGGCAAAAGTCAGGAAAGGTAATTCCCGTAAAGATAAAAACTCTCTCATCAAAGTAAAAACGCAACTAAGAGAGCTAATTTAGGTCAAGCAAAGCAAGCTTTGAGGTTAAGATATCCTCCCAGGACAGCACACAGCAACGTGCTGAACTGGTGCTTAGTGGTACCACATTCACAGAATCTGGTGATATAGCAAAACTGTTAGCAGACAAATTCAATTCCAACTTTACTCCCCCCTCACCCCCAACAAAACCTTCAGACATAACCCCTGCAACTATAACTAAGGAGCATGTACTGGCTGAATTCACTAAAGCCAAGAACATGGCCTCAGTGGGCCCTAATAACATCCCAGGATACCTCCTGAATAGACTAAAATACACCTTATCAGGACCCCTGGAGTAATTTTTTAACAATAGTCTTAAAACGGGCTTTGTGCCACATTAATGAAGGACTGCAATGGTCATCCTCCTTCATAAAGGATGACCTTCAATAGATCCTGGAAACTACAGACCCATCAGTCTGATTAGTCTTATTTGGAAAACCATGGAAAGAATTATCATGGAAGTTAGAGGTGGGGACATAGAACACCTCCAAACACTGGATCCAGTCCAGTTTGGCTTTGTCAAAGGAGGGTCATGCTTACTGAATTTGAAAAGGTCACTAAGGCAATGGATGTGGGGAAAACTGTGCATACTGCCTACCTAGATCTGGATAAGGCATTTGATACAATGCCCTACTTGGGCATTGTCAACAAACTTACAGAACTAGTTATAAACCCCTTTATACCATGCTGCACAACTAGGTGGCTCACTGATAGGACCCAGGAGGTTAGAAATGGTGAGTCCACCTCCACAAAGGGGCCAGTCACCTCTGGAGTCCCCCTGGGTTCTGTGCTGGGACCACAGCTCTTTGGCATTTATTTTCAGATATCAAAGCCAAGGTCAAAGGCCTCTGGCTAACCAAGTTTGCAGATGACTGCAAACTGGGAACAGTAATTGAATCCCCCTAAGATGAGAACATCCTTTAGGCAGGTCTAATACAAACAAACTCTTGGTGCAAAAGCCATGGCTTAAAACTCAATACCAAGCAATGGATTATAGTGCCTTTTGGGAAGTCTGCCACATCAGTTAACTACTCCATCAATAAAACACCCTAAAAAGTTGGTTTACTAGTCAGGTATCTGGGAAATCACTTAGATAGTAACCTAGCCTTCAACCAGCATGGGTCCAAGATAGTAAGGAATTCCTTCTATATTGCTCAGCTTATAAGCAAGGGCATGACATCTAGGTCCAGCAAGGTCATCATAACACTGTTCTCGGCCCTTATCAGGCCCATCATAGAGTATAATACACACTTCAGTATGTACCTGACCAGACACATACAGCAATTGGAATGTCCACAAAGGTTCCTTACAAAAAGAATATAGGGAGTCAACCCAATTTCCTGTACTGATTGCCCCAAAGCCCTGTCTCTCTACTCAGTATCATACAGACTCCTGAGAGGTGACCTTTGCCTGACACACACGGCATCCCAGGAACCTGTTTTGATGAATCTTTCAACATCCACAAAACAAACGGTATCAGAACTACTGGATTAAAAGACATACATTTTGCTTACAACATAAAAAGGACATGTTGGAGACAGAGATACATTTCTCAGACAATTCCCATTCTCTAGAACAGGCTCCTTGTGTGAAGCACAGTTCCTTCCTATCCCTATTTAAGCACAACTTGGACCTATGGATAGGTAATTGGAAATTCACCCCGGTATGACTCCTATATCTCTGATGGACAGAGGCAATCATTAAATCACCCCTTATAAGTCACATTTGGGTTGCACAGCTAGGCTTTTAATGGCTCTGGTGGTCATTAGCCTTAATATACACCTATAAACCTAAAAAATGGTAGGAATAACACTTTTTGCATCAAAATAGTATGCATCCAAAGTATGTCAAAAACAGAGTAGTTAAAAATATGATCAAGAGAACTAAAATGCTAACAAAAGATAATTTAGCATTTAGTGTAAACAAAGGCTAGGAAGAGAAGTGTAAAAGGAAAGGATATGAAGAATGTAAAATGGATGATCTACCAAAATGTAAAGAAAAAAAATAAGAGTAAAACTGAGTGTTTACCCACAGCTATAGCTATTACTTACAATTTGGATCCATGTAGAATACAAAATATAGTGACAGACAACTGGAAAATTTTGGAAGGCTACGATGTTTAAAAAAAAATAGGCAATGAGCCGATGTGCATTAATAAGAAAAATCGAAACATTGAAGAGATGTCAAAGGAGGAAAAGGGAAGTAACAGCATAGTTAAAAAAGAGAGGCACATATAAATGCCAAACGTACGAAATATAGATACATAAGTGAAGGGCCCAATATTTATTGTATTAATGCAAGAAGATCTTATGGGTCGTAAGGTTATTTCACATACCAGATGGATTATGTGACAGTACACAATGTGCATTGCCTGTGGATCATTTTATAAAAGCAAAAACTAATAAGCCTTTATGCAGCAGAGTATATTAAGATTTACAGGCAATAAAACAAGAAAATATAACGAATGGTTTAGCTAAACATTCTATAGAGTGTATTTTAATGTATTTTTGTCATATAGCATATTAGAGAAATCCTAGAGGTGGCAGCAGAGATGATTATTTAGAATAAGCTGAATACAAATAGCCGATACTTTTAGATTCTTGTCATAGTTCAGGACTTAACACTAGTGTGAACTATAAAAAGTTATTTGAAAATAAGTAGAAAATTTAAAACTGTTCTCCACTCAAAGTATATTTAATTAATCGTATTGTAATGTATTAGTAAATAGTAAATTATGTGCACGTTTAAATTGTCTGCACATTTAAAAGAATCTCTATAAATTATGTGAAGAAAAGCCACTGTCATGTCACCCAGATGAATCATTTAAATGTCATAAATCTGTTTTTGGGATAAAATCTGATGAAGTCCCTTAACCTCAGTGAGTGAAAATGAGATGAAAGCCCTTACTTTAGCTTTTAGGTATTAAAAGTGTGATTTTATATAAATCTTTGTGTCCTTGATTGGATTTTGTGTGAGCTGCTAAATGTGTACATTCTTCATCTATGTCCAAAACCTCAAAACCAATGCACAACAATATGCTGAACTCATTGTAAATGGAGACACCTAACCTAAGCCAGAAAGGGTATGAGTACCTTCACAAGGTGGACCCTGTTTTTCACAAAATCTCACCAAGATGGCAGTAACATATAGACTGTACTTTATACAGCACACATGGACAGAAGTAGGTTAAAAAGATAGCTGGGTGCACAAGACCCAGGGTAAAACCATGCCCAGTCCTGGTAGGTGCACTGGTGCCAGGAATGGAAAAAATGACAGTGTAGAATCCTCAAGACACAGAAACATTCCTACAATGAGGCTAGGCCAGGCAATTTTCCTCCTGGTGTAGAAGGCAGTAATAGTTCACAAAATTCACAAAAACTGGCCAAAAAAGAGCCATAAAGATGCTACAGTATGCTGTTGAGGATAAGAAAGCAATTATGTAGTGTTACTATTATGAAAGAAGCCCAGAATTTCCAGATAGAAGATGTACAAAAAGATTGAGAGGTATTAGAAAAAAGAAAAATACTTGCACAAGAAAACTATTCATAAGCCTCAAATAAAAATGTGTGTTCATTAACACAACACATTTATGAAAAACATTATACAGACATAGAATCCTTAGGCTGTTTGGAAAAATAAACAACTGAGGAAGTGTAAAAATATAAAGAACAAAAATCTAAATATTTTTGAAAGGTAGAAAAATTAAATATGGATGTGGGAACGAAAGAGAGAGCTGATATGGTGCAATATATATGCAAAGAAGAAAGCAACATTTATCAATATTAAAAAGCAGTCTCAAAGATATTCAAAGAGAAATACAGGCAAAGGCAACCAGGTATGTAAAATTTCATGATAAAAAAAATAAGTTCATTTAAAATTTCTGCTTAATCAGATTGTATTTCTAAGACTGTAAATAGCTGTTTTATCACTGCTGTAATTGTAATGTAATTACTGTAAATAATGTGTTTATATCTTTTTATTGCTTACTTTATTTGTTACACCTTGGTGTATAATCTCTATACTTGAATGCTATATTTTGTACTTTATTGGAGCTTTTCTCCCCGACTCTCTGCTGAAAAAGGGTACATGCCCAGCCAGACTAACCCGGTCAACAAATGTAAAATAAAAATGAATAAATAAATAAAAGACCTTGAGCAAGAGGGAGTGTATAAATATTTGGGAATTGATGAAGGATCAACAATAAAACATGGACAAATGCAAATAAAACTTAGTGGGAAATATTTTAGAAGACTAAATTTAATATTGAAAACAGTGTTGAGATCTCAGAACAAAGTCCAAGCTATAAACCAATTTGTTCTTCATGTCCTTATTTTGGAATGATTAACTGGACCCAAAATATGTTGTATTGGTTGAAGAGAAATACAAGAAGGGTGATGTATGCCTATCAAATGATTTATAAAGATCAGTGTACACCAAGACTATATATTCCCTGTTCTGAAGAAGGCATGGGCCTTCTCAAAAGTGGTTACATGTATAGATTTGTAATTGTAACTGCATACAAATCTGCTGACCTCACAAGACCCAAATGTAGTGAAAGTTTTAAAACATGAGTAGAATAAGTATAAGACGACTTCCCTGCTTAGCCAAAAAAATGAAAGAAATAAAAGATGAAGGATCAGATGAGAAGGCAAAAAATGTGGAAAATGTTTAAATATAGTTACAAGTATAGAAAACTCTTGGAAGAACCTCATGTTGATCAGGATTGAATGCAGGAATGGTTAAGGAGAGGTAAATTACAACTAAAAGATGAGAAGTTAATATTGGCAGCCCAAGATAGTGGACTACACTAACTTTGGTTTACAAAGTTCATCAGACATGTGGGAGATGCAGACAAATGTAGGTTTTGTAAACAGTATTAGAAACAGTCACACATCTTGTTTCTGGTTGTGGTATACCAATGGCAGAAGGACTGCATACTGAAAGGCATAATAATGTGGCAAGACTGTTACATTGGGGATTGTGCAAACATTATAATAGTGAAGTAGCTGAAAAACACTGGAAACATGAGTCGCAAAGCATTATAGAAAATGATGAAGTTTATATCACATGGGATTACCCATCATCATCAGTTCAAAAAATAGATCTGAGAAAAACAGATATCGTAGTCCAAGACATGAAGACAAAAGTAGCATTGATCATTGCAATTGCTACTCCCAGTGACTACAGTATCTTATTTATTTTACATTTATTTATGAGGATGGTCCAACTGGGACAGTGCCCATTTTCAGCAGAGGCCCAGGGAGATAAGCTCCAGTCTAAGCTTACATACAAATTATCACAACAAGTAATAGAAATTATAAACAAAATTGACAAAAAAAGTGTGTTAACACATTTACAGGATAAAAATATAAAAACAAAAATACATACATAGTATCAAATAGAACAAGACTTTAAACACTTGAATATAGACAAATATATGGTTGAATTTATATATGTGGAGGAACATAACATTAGTTAGGAAATTAACCAGGGAGAATCACTTAGGCAAAGTAGTGCATAGTTAGTAATACTTCTGTGGTGAGAGTTGCAGCTAGGAATGTAACTACTTATAGAGAAGTAGTGTTGGTAGAAGGGATATGTTAACAGAGTTAGTATATACAGCCAAATTGTATAAGTAATGCTAAGTTAATTATCCTGGAGCGTTACATGTGCAAAAGCCAGGATTCAAATGTGTCTTTTGAGAGATATTTTAAAACTATTAAGATTGCTTATGGATCTAATACTATGTGGAAGGGTATTCCAATTTTTAGCAACAAAGTTAGAGTAAAGAGAGTTGCCTGATGTATTGAATATGTTGGTTACTTGAAGTAAATATTTGTTAGATGATTGAAGAGTACGAATGTTAGAGTAGGGTTGTAGAAGATTTTTTAGGGAAGGTACATTGTCAGGATTGCACATTATTTTGTGAGCCATTATTAACTTTTTATAGTTCTTAATATGAGGTAGTCCCAACCAAGAAAGATTTTTTAGGCATTGACAGTGATGGGTTGAATGTGTGGAATCTGATGCAAATTTGGCAATCTTATAACGATTCTAATTTACTTAGTTCTGACTTTTTTTAGGTTGGTAAGTATGGAGAATGCATATAAGAGTGAGGAGAGAAGGCTGGTTCTGGGTTGAATGTGTGGAATCTGATGCAAATTTGGCAATCTTATTATAACATGATTCTAATTTGCTTAGTTCTGACTTTTTTTTAGGTTGGTAAGTATGGAGAATGCATATAAGAGTGAGGAGAGAAGGCTGGTTCTGGCTATGGCTATTCTTGCAGTGTCTGTTAAGTTTTTGTTTCTATACATTTTTCCCATTTTTCTTGTAAACCTTTTTGATTGTGTTAGAAATGTGTCTGTCAAATTTCAGTTTGTTGTTGATTATGATGTCTAATAGTTTTGTTTGGGAATCTGGGAAAATCCTAGTATTATTACTGGCAGTCATATAAAAGTTAGCTAGGAGGTTAGTAGTTTTAGATGGATGAAAGATCATAAGTTTAGTTCTATTAGGGTTGAGAATGAGTTGTGAGTTTGCTAGACATTTTTCAATATCAGAGCAGTCTTATGTACAGAGAAACACAAAGTCATGAAATACCAGGATTTGCAAGCAGAGCTGAAGGCAATGTAGAAGAGGGATATCCAGACAGTTTCAATGGTAGTACGAGCGATGGGTCTTATAAATAATATTTTACAATCATACTTAGATATGTTACTGATACGTGTTACTCCATATGATATATAATTTTGTGAATTTTAATCATGCTTTGACTTCGGAATGGGGTCCATTCCTGTAATGGTATTAGAAGCCCAAAAGATTTGGAGAAATTAAAAAGACAGAAGCCAGAGGATATAACAAATCTACTGACCAATAAACTCAACTCCAGTTTTATCCTAATTTCTCCCCGTCACCTCTCAAGAAATAACCCCAACCACTGTTCCTCCACCTATCACTAGAGAACAGTCCTCTGTGCACTCTCTGAGACCAAAAACACGTCATCTGTGGGACCTAACGATATTCCAGGATGCTTCTTTAATAGCATGAAACATGACCTGTTGGGGCCGCTAGAAGCGCTAGTCAGTTATAGCTTCTGAACAGGCTTTTTACCAAGTGAATGGAGGACTGCAAATGTTATCCCTCTACACAAGGACAGATCATCCATGGGCCCAGGAAATTACCAACCCATAAACTTGACGAGACTCGTATGTAAAGACATGAAAAGAATAATGACAGGCATGATAAATGAAATGGAAACTTCAGACACTGGATCCAACCCAGTTTGATTTTGTCAAGGGCAGGTCATGCCTGCTCAACCTGGTGGACTTCTTTGAGACGGTCATCAAAGAAATGGATGGGGAAAAAATTGTGCATACTGCCTACCTCATCTTGGCCAAATCATTTGACATAATACCCTACTCACGCATTGTAGACAAGCTCATGAAATTAGCTATTATCTCCTTCATCAACCAATGGGTAGCCAGATGGCTAACAGATAGACACACCTATCCTGACTTTTTGTGTCTTATCCCACCAAAAAAGGCCAGTCACTAGCAGAGACCCCCACGGCTCTGTGGTGGGGATGCTCCTTTTTGGCATTTACTTCTCTGAAGTCAAGGCCAACATCAAAGACCACGTTCACAGACAATTGCAAACTAGCTGCAATCATAGAATCTCATAAAGAAGCAAACATCCTCCAAGAAGGCCTGACACAGACTAATAACTGGTACCAGAGTCACGGTGTAAAGTTCAATGGCAAAAAATGTATAATAATATCTTTTGCAAAGACAACCACCCCTGGAAATTACTGTGTTTATAATATAACCCCTAAAAATTGACCTGTGGTCAGGGATTTGGAACCGCATGTAGACAGTGACTTGGCCTTTGACCATCATATGTCTGCTGTAGTAAGGAAATAATTTCATGTTCCTCAACTTATAAGCAAGGGTATGCCATCTAGGTTCAAAGATGTTACTGTTCCATTTTACTTGTCCCCTCATTAGACCAATCATTGAGTACAATGCCCCCCTACTGGGCATATGCAACAATTGGGGCATCCACAGAGGCATCTCATAAAAAGAATACATGGTGCAGACAGCATCTAAAGCAAACTTCCTCAGAGCCCTATCCTTGTGCTCTGTCTCCTACAGACTGCTGAGAGGTGATCTATGCCTGGCCTTCAAACATCCTTTGATCCAGCCTATATGGACCTGTTACACATCCACAAAATAAATGGCATTAGAAACACCCAATCTAGGGACCTAAACCTCATCTACAATATAAATAAGACATATTATGGAGGGGGTGGCCATGATGGTGCAGTAGTTAGCATTGTTGCCTCACAGCAAGAGGTTCTCCGATTCGATTCTCAGCTGGGGTGCCTTCTGTGTGGAGTCTGCATGTCCTCCCTGTGGTCACGTGAGTTTTGTCTGGGTGCTCCTGTTTCCTCTCACATTCCAAAGACATGCAGTAGGTGGATTGGACACTAAACTGGCCATAGGAATGAGTGTGTGCGTGAGAGAGTGGTACAGATGAACAAACCACAGCAGGACTAGCCACCCGGCAGTGTAAACCTTGGTTTGAGATGATTGTCACTGTTGAAAGTGACACCCTGACCCCATGTGCAAAATGGGAAAAAGGGGTTGAGGATGGATGGATGGATGTTGGAGATATAGGTATGTGTCTCACAGACTTCTTCTCTGGAACAGGCTTCTCATACATGTGAAGTAGAGTTTCTCCATGCACTTATTCAAGCACAACTTGGATCAGTGGATGAGGAATCGTAAATTTACCCTTGGTCTGCTGCTATGCCTCTGTTAGAGGGAGGAAGCTTGTAAATGTTCAATCACCCACACCCAAGCTATAACCCTAATAAAATCAGTGGTGTGAAAACCTGACAAATACATTTGGGAAGCATAGCTAAGCTTAAAAAAGCCCTTCAGGGTTGTTAGCCTAGTAATTACATATGAACCTGTTTGTTTATATGAAGGTAGTATTTCTCTTTTTATTTCTAAAAAGGAGGTTCAGGCAAATCATTATAGCCATAGAAGTAGCATGTATGCACCGCAGACATTTAAAACTATAGTTAAGGGCCAATTACTAAGAGCTAGCCAGTTAAATACAGATGATATGCAATGCTATGAAAAAATAGATGAGATGATAGATGAGTTTAAAGGATGTGGCTATAATGACAGTTTATTACAAGAGATTAATATTGAGGTGAAGAATAATAGACATACTGATGCTAGACCATATTTTGCAGGGAACCGCAGAAACTTAAATGCCAATATCAGTTCTAAAACGTATGGATATATATGATACAATTTATAATAAGAGATCTGGAGGGGTTAAAAATATAATTTCTAAGAACTGGAATATTCTAGGAACAATGCCTGAAATTAAAAGAATAGTGAGTGAAAAGCCATGTTTCTATTATAAAACCTGCCCCAGTTTGAAGAGACAGCTGTGCTTACAAGATCTCTCTGATAATGCCCTAAACAGAGTAAGGCAAAGGGTATTTTTCTATGCTATAGTTGTAAATGTTGTAATGATATTGAGAATAACAATAAATTTATACATCCAGTCACAGGCAAGAAATATTTACTTAGCTGCTATGGTTTATATAATACATCTGCTATTGTTTATATGACAAATTGTATAAAATGTCCTGCTTTCTATATAGGAAAGTGTACAAGGAATCTGAAAGAGAGAATAACCAAACCTAAGTCAGAAATACGGAGGAAAGTTACTAGTGATGCACTTGGTAAGCATATGAGAGATGAGGGTGATAAACACGGGTTCCATTTTAAGGTTATAGATATTAGACACAAAAGTAGAAGAGGTGGTGATATCAGTATCATTCCTGAGATATGTGAATATGAATGGATCACATGATTAGAAGCAGACCACGTACCAGGTTTAAATACAGCTATTAGTACAAAGCCAATCTTAAGAAAGACGCAAATGATTTTAAAGTAAAAGTTAATATACTTGTAAATAATTTGTATATAGTATAGTAATATATTTTTATTTTTTATATATGCATATATATTTATATTTTGTGATTGTTAGAATTCATTGCATTGTGTCCATAGGGTAACTTTTAACAGTATCTCATTTTTTGTTGTTTCCTAATTAGGCCTGTGTCATGTGACTCTTTTAGAATATTTAAGTAATCATGTGATTGTTTTTCTTGTACATACACTGAAGAAGGGAAAGTCCCGAAAGCTTTGTGGTTTGGAATAAACTTATTGGTATTTGTTTTGTTTACATTTATTGGACTCATTGCTTCACACCATGTATTTATTTCTTGGAGTTTTGTTTTTTGTGCTTCTGAACTGTGCTCTCCAAGATTGGTTAACCTCAGTGCTGGTCCTATTTTTGTTTGTTTTTTGTTTTGTTTTGTCTTTTTCTAATAAACTGTATTTTCAGAATTTTAGATTGGGCAGAAGCTGCAGGTATCTGGAGCTGCAAAATTCCACTCAAGCTTGAAGTGAAAGAGTTAAGGATGTACCAGTGTTTCTGTTACAAGACTTCTGAATATTATATAGCAAATCTAGAATTTTTTAAGTTTCCCACTCATGGTAGTATCCTCTACACAGATTTTGATACCAGTATAATTTCACCTAAGGGTAAATTAACTCTGTCATAATATAAATCATTCTTCCTAGACTTTATTAATGGAAATTGTGCTAAACAGGCTGCTACACAAACTAGAATATATCCTATTCTGTATTCTGCATGCAATACTAGGCTACTTCAAACAGCTGTGTAAATAAGGTCTGCAAGCACTTTCTAGTCTTACAAAAGACAATCTGGTTATCTGTGACAGGAAGAACAACCATGCTACTCATTTTCTTCCTGGTGTTGAAATAGTACAAACATAACAGGGTACTGGGTCTTTACAGCCACCTGACTGGCTGGCTGTAAAACGCCACAATCTACTGATAGACCAGCAGAACCATTACTACCCAGGGATATCAACAGACTTAGGTCCAAGTGATTGATACATACTGTATGGAAATGAACATTATCTGCTCAGACTGAATTAAGACATATGTTAGGGATACCCTAACATGGTATTACCACATATCATAGATGGTTTACATTTGAAATGCTGAGGGGAGTTTCAGCGACTATGGGTTGTTGAATGACAGTTGGCTGACCTGTGTTGCTGATCTTTTCCAGGTATGAGTTCCACTGCAGCGAACGCTCAGCGCATTCGCAAAGATGATGTCAGTCATTTAACTAGAGATCACAGTACAGTGGGGATCAGGAAATTTACCCTTTTCCCCATTGTAGTGCGATCTCGGAGTTGGGATATATATTTTGCAGGGGGTGCGGGGGGCTTGCCCCCCTCCAAAATCATCATGTTACTTCTTGTGCAGTGTAGGACTGCATTCTACGAATGTCGAGTAAAGTCATATTCGCAAACGGAGGTGTGTTTGCGACATTTTGACCTTGTCGACACTACATTTTCAACCTTTTAGTCGACATTTGAGGTGGTTCTTTTATGTCAGTGTTGATTACATGATATTATACAATGACCCCCCATTAATATTCCAAAACATACACATTGATTGACCAGCATGACCGTTGTAAATCCCACAATATAACAATGAAAAAAGGTCTGGTCGCCCATACTTGTTTCTGTTGGTATAAAGTGTCCAAAACCTTTTATCTGATGTTGTTAATCCTCATTCATTCCTTACGTATGGGTAGTCGGTTCCAATATCAGAAATGAGCCGGCCATCTTCCAAGCTTGTGTCAGCCACAAACTCTCGAGCTAAACTCTTACCCACAATCCCTCTCTCTGTTACCCCAGATCTCATTTGCTGCGTCACCAAACGGATGTGTCAAGGCACTTCTCTCACAGCTAATTGTATTTCGTTACTAAAACTTGTTTTTTTTCAGCTAATTTTTTCACCGTTTTTCTCTGTTTTTGATTTCTCTTACCTTATCGCATCTAGCAACAACTCCTCAACTGTTTTACCCATTTAGGTATTTCTGTTTACCATCACTGGTATTTCCTTCTACCTTCTGGTATTTTTAGTACCATTGGTGGTACTTTCTACTTTCTATTTCATCTCTTTCCCTAATGACCATTGCGTTTGAGTATGTACTGTTTTGCTGCGCTTTACTATATACCGTCATGCGAATTTTGTGCCTAATTGTTAAATTGAAAAGGGCCTACTTAAAGCTTTTCTACACTGTTTATGGGTCGGAGGCTTCAACCCCTCCTCGCTCCCATAAGGAAAGAGATGATGACAAGAAACCCAAGTTCTTGTGTGTGTGTGTGTGTGTGTGCTGCTTTCTTGTGCCTCACTTAACTGTGGATCCACTATGCGGGATTGTGTCTATTTTTCAAATCAGCACTATTTGAAAATAACAAGAACCTAACCCTAAAGGGCCTGCTTAACTTTTCGAGATTTTTCTATGGGTCAGAGGCTTCAACCCCTCCTTGCTCCCATAAAGAAAAGGATGACAACAAGAAACCTAGGTCCCTTCCATGGTCACCCACTGGGGACCCTAGAAACCAAGACAAAAGAAATTTAAATACCTGACAATTTGTATTCTAACATCCTTGGCACGGAGGCTTCAGTACCAACATCTTTGGCACCGATGCCCTCTGTGCAAACTTCTTCGACACCAAGTGTGGTGCAGACCTTTTTTGGAACTGAGCGGTGCAGACTCCTGTGACACCGACTGTCCAGTCGGTCTCAATGTATGTTCCGATGCCAAGCACCTCCCTCGGCACCGAACCTCCATGTCGGGACAGACTTTTTTAGGCACCAATAATAGGACTAATTACTATCACGGCACCAAACTCAGTCGGTGCAGACAAGGCCTATGGCACCGACCCTCCCCTTATTGTTTTTGTTGGTGCAGACACCAGCAGTTCCATCTACTATGGCACCACTGTCCTTGGTGCAGACATCTTCTTATTAAAAAAAAAATGTTGTTCTCCCTGTCCAAATTTCCCCTTTGGTTAGACCAGATCCTCCTACAGCAATGTCTATGAGATCCACTAGTAGCCCTTTGGAACTTAATGGTGTATGCCTTGTGGATCAGCTAATTTTGATCAGAGGGATCACACCCTCCAGATTCCATCTGTCCATACTCCTCTTTTGGTCCAGGAGACTTCCATGCCTGAAACAAGGGCAACATCGGCTATGGACCCCCCACTCCTCAGGTGGGCCAGCTTTTCCAGTCATGCAGAAGGCACGAGCCTCTGTAAGCGATTTTGTGTTGTCAGAATTCATGTCCTCCTCAGGGCTACAGTTCACACAACCCACACCTAGCAGACTAGGACACAAGTGCCTCGGGGCATACCCACTTACAGCACAGTCTTCCCCAGTTTTTCCCCCCGAGTAAGTTCATTGCATAAGTACATGCAAGATGAAGCAAGTGGATTCCCCTGTAGAGTCCCTCACAGGACTCAGACATTTAGGATGGGGAAACTTTTTCTTGGCCACCTGCTGAGGTATCCGTTGAGTCACCCTTAGAATCCTGAAATAAAGAGGTGATTGGCAACCCTCCAACCTGTTCTTTGAAAAGTTGGGGTTTCTGCAGACCTTTCAGGTGCAGCTTCCTACCTCTTGGGTTATTCCACCTGCCAATGACCTTGTCCGGTTTGTCGTGCAGTGTGCCTGGAAGGCCCCCTGACTCCATTGAAACCTTTTCCCAGAGTCCATATAAAAATCTATCCTCTCCTGAAACTGATCCTCTCTGGTCCAAAGGCCTTGCAGTAGATGCCAAGGTTTTGACAGCCGCAACTAAGAAAAAGCTGCGGAACACAGCCAGACTGCCCAGTCGCCCAACTAGGAGTCTGGGTGGTAGACAGTTTAGGGAAATGTGTTTAGCAACTGACCCTTGCAGTTAGGTCTCTGAAGGTTATGGCATTTTTCACCAGACTTCATAGAGAATTGACCTCTGAACTCTCTAAAACCTGACCAGAGCTGTGTCTGATGATGTCCATGTCCTAGTGGCCTCACAGTTAACCACCCTTGAATCGATATCCAACTCCACTATGCACCTGCTTTCTCAGACCACAGAAGAAGCTACTAGAGCAGCAGATGCATCAAAGCTTCCTTCTTCTATGCTCCCATACAAGCATCTTCATTGTTTGGGCCCAAGGTAAAAGATATTCTGGCTAGATGTGAACAGAATGGCAAAACCCTCTCTGCCGTGGGTGTTCATTTCTCTTCTCCTCAACGAGGCTACTCTAGGAACCAGTAGAGTGGGTATATGTGGCACAGAAATCACGAAGTTGTTTCCGTGACACATGTACCGAGTTCTCCCCCAGGCCAGAGGAGGAAACTCAAATGGAAGATGCCTTTTTGGGGCAGTGGAGGTCCATGTAACCAGGGTTCCACAGATTCCTTCTCTGACCTATCTTACCAATGCTCCTGAAGAAGGGCCCAGCTGCTATACTCTGGAAACAGTTAGAGGATGTCTCTCCTTATACCCTTCTCCCTGGCTAACCATCACTAACATTTCTTGGGTACAATGGATAATAACCAGAGGTTATCTCATCCCCTTCTATCATGGCCCATATCCCCCATAGATGTACCACACGTGCCACCCAGTCAAAGGAAACAAGCAGCATCAGAAATATCAAAGCTGCCTCAAAAAGAGTCTTTCAAATAGTCCCCCAGATCAGATAAAATCCGGATTCTACTCTAAATTATTTTTGGTACCAAAAAAGATCAGGGACTGGAAACCTATTGTGGATCTCAATGCAGGCCATCAAGTAGACTTTTTGCTTCCGTGCGGCAGACAGTATTTATCAATTTTGAGTACTGCCCTTCAGACTCTCTATGGTCCCCATAGGGTTCACCAAGTGCATGACAGTCATGACAGTTCTCTTGCGACTAAGACAATTCCACGTATTCCCATTTTTAGATGACTGGTTCATTACTGCCCCCACCAGGCATTTATTTGAAGAAGCTTCAGCATACTCTCTTCACATTACACAAACGCTAGGCATAGCCATAAACTGACAGAAGTCCAAATCTGACCCCTTCTCAATCTATAGAGTTCTTTGGGGTTCTATTGGACGTAAGATATGGCAGAGCATCTATTCCAGAGCACAGTTCAAAGTATAAAAGAACAACTCATACCAGCTCTTTCCTGGCCAGCTGTTGGGCTCCATGGCAGTCTCCTTTACCATGGTTACCCTTCCGAGGTTCCACATCAAGCTACTACAGTGGCTACTGCTCACCCAGTGATACTCCCTTCAGTATTCTCTATCGTACAGGATTCAGGTAACTCAGAGATATGAACAGGCCTTAGCCTGGTGGACATCACAGAACTCATTACAATGGTCCCGTCCTTTCACCCTCCAACAGCCCAAGGTCACTGTAACAATAGACACCTCCCTTATGGGGGGAGAATTTTTTCAGGGGAAGACAGTCCAAGGCACGTGATCGAAACTGCAGGCCCATCTGCACAATGTCCTAGAATTGAGGGCGGTGCTTCTAATGCTGCAAGCATTTCACTCCCTCCCTCCATCAGGGACTATTACAATACATCCAGACAACATAGCTGTAGTCTGCTACATCAACAAACAAGGTGGAACCAAATATTACCCACTTTGTCGGGAGGCCATGAGGATATGGCATTGGGCGATTACCACCAACCGCTTCCTGATAGCAACACACATTCCTGGGAGTTCAAATGTGACAGCAGACAGATTGAGCAGGTGCATTCTACAACCTCACGGGTGGTCCCTGAACCCTTTGATAGCGGCAGGGATTTTCAACCACTGGGGTCACCCTTGCTGCTTCCCCAATCAACTACAAATGCAACTACTTCTTCATCCTGATTTCCCCCGCAGGAACGGTCACCCAGGGACACTCTAGTCCTTGAGTGACCCTCGGGTTGGCTTTATGCATTTCCCTCCTTTTTCCCCTCAGTCCCCAGTTCCTAAAGAAAGTGTCCTTTTGGCCTCGCCAAATTTGGTTTCCTTTTCTAGAGCCTCACCTGCTTGATCAACCATGGATACTCAATCCAACCTCAGAGCTGATCTCCCATCTGCAGAACCTGATCCACCCCAACTTGAACAGCCTGAAGCTCACAGCTTGGTTCTTCCACTCTCTGTGATGAACGGGCAGAATGATCTTTCTTCCACAGTACGGAACATACCTATTGCATCTCACACACCTTCCACCAGGAATATTTATCACACCAAGTGGAAGAGGTTTCATTTTTGGCTAAAAGACAAACAAATGGATCCCCTTTCAGCACCACTACCATTAGTACTAGAATACTTATCAAATCCTTTTCGCTCTGGGCTATGGGCTTCTGCCATTAGAGTTCACTTAGCCGCAATATCTAAATTTCACAATGGCTATCAAGACTCTTCCCTTACGTCACACAAGCTATATATAACCTTCCTAAAATGTGTAATTCTTTTATAACCCCCATTCAGACAACCTATTCAATCATGGGACCTGTTATTAGTCCTGCACGTTTGACAGCGCCACCTTTTGAACCAGTCTCTTCTTGCGACCTCAAGTTTCTATCATGGAAAACTTTGTCTTTTTTTTTTGGTCGACATTACTTCTGCCAGAAGTATTTCTGAACTTCAGGTTCTACGCATCAAGCAGCCCTACTTGTTTTTTCATAAACACAGAGTATCACTAAGAACTAATCCTACATTCTTAATAAAAGTGATTTCTGAAATGTCTATTAATCAAACCATTGACCTGCCAGTTTTCTTTCCCAGTCTTTCAGAGGAGAGTGCTATCTACATAACTACACATCCACAGACAAATTTGTTTTTACCTGGACAGAACTAAGCCTTATCGTAAATCAGATCAGTTGTTTTTGGCTTTCTCTGGACTTAGATTAGGATGTGCTATATCTAATGTCACACTGATTAAATGGTTGAAAGACTGTGTAACATTTATTGACAAACAGCACAATATCCCTTTAGCTACACCCGTAAGGGTTCTTTCTACAAGGTCGGTAGCAACCTCTGCTGCTTTCCATATTAGAGTTTCTTTGAGTAATATTGGTGCAACTGCAACTTGGGCTAGACCTCATACCTGCATCAATATTTGCAAATTGGATTTGGCTTCCACAGGAAGAGCTTTCTTTGGTTCAGTGGTACTCAGGAATGTCCTTCCATGAGAGCCTCCCAGAAATAAAGGTAGCTAGGGACTCTGTCCCATACGTAAGGAATGAACAAGGATTAACATCAGATGAAGAAGTTATGTCTTACCATAATGTTCCATCTCTGTTGTTGATCCTTGTTCAGTCATTATGACTCTCCCTCCTTCCCCCTCCTAAGGTTTATAATGGATCTCATTATCCTGTTTCTCCAAGTCATTTGACCAGAGGTAGCCTATACTTCTTTTTCGACTTGCAAACTCAATCTGAGGTAACAGAGAGGGGATTGTGGGTAAGAATTTAGCTCGAGAGTTTGTGGCTGACGCGAGCTTGGAAGATGGCTGGCTCGGTTCCAGTGTCAGAACCGACTACCCATACGTAATGACTGAACAAGGATCAACAACACAGACGGAACGTTATGGTAAGACATAACTTTTTTTTTTTAATAAATAAAAAAAAGAAAAAAACAGAGCAACGGAGGCTTTCTTTTCTCCGTTGCTTCCATTTCAAAGCATTGATGTACTGGATTTGTGTAGGAACGCATGTCCCATACGCATGCGCAGTACATCAACACAAGGAATCAGTATACCACCGCCGGCAGCAGTACATCAACACAAGGAATCAGTATACCACCGCCGGCAGAAGAACAGTAATGTGCCGTTATACAAAGACATAATTTAAGAAAAGTAAGTATTTTTTTCTTAAACAATGTATTTATATAATAGCAATAACCGACTCCGTTGTTGTGGTATATTGAAATTTACCAATGGTTGGCTTTATTTAATCACGTCAACCGTGGGTAAATCTTCAATATACCACACCACGTTGTCGCTTATTGCTTAAGTAAACCATGGCAGACTCCCTAATTAGGGCACAAAAGCCAAGCACTGTCTCTGGAACTATGACTTATTTGTGCAACTAGACACTAATGAAATCAGGGCAATTCCAATGCAGAGTGTGATCACGTTTCCAAAGCAAGGTGTTCACCTCTAGACAAGAGAGTTAATTAGGTATTTCCTATCAACATGAACATGTCTGTTTTACCTTGTACTACTGTTCAGATAATAGCTCTCACTCTCTCACAGCAGGAATCACAGACACAGATTACACATTTTCTGAAGCATAGTTATACTGGAGTTGCCAAAACAAACGCGCATTTTTGTAACACATGTTCAGTAATAGAACAAATTTCAAACTGCATTATTGGACCTCGCCAGCGACTAAAATGGCAGGTCTCCATTTCTCTATTAGAGTTAATCTCTTCCCCGAGATACACAATTAGCCTCAGTAGGTGCCCAGGGCAGTTCCCAGACTTGCGCCGTCGTCAACACAAAAAAGCTCTCAGAAAGAAAAAAAAATTTGAAAAGAGAAAACGGAAATTGAAAAATTGTAGCTAAGAAGCGTCTGCTAGTTCCTCGTTGCAGTTACTTAACTTTTAAACGCATTCACTTGGGGAGCTATTTAATAAATGCTAATGCTGCACCAGTGTCCAATCAGCAGCTGTTCTGTTGTCGATTGTTCTCCCGACAGTTGGCTTATCTCCGCTGCTTAGCAATTAGTAGACCCCTGTTCCAGCGAAGGTTAAAATTAGCCACTCGCAATGGAACAGCTTAATTTTGTGGAACCAGACTGAAAATCACGCCTACTTCTGCAGCCACATGTCCTCCGTATTACTTGCGCCCCTGATGGAAGTATATTGTGTACAAATGTACACTAATATGATACCTGCTCTCCACATAGGGGCCGGGCTACGAATTACAGCAACGTTCACTCGTTCTAGCGATCAAAGGCATTACGTTTTTCGTGGGTACTCGAGCTTTTCAGTACCATTGGCAGCTGGTAGTACGATTAACCAATCACAACAGAGCTGATACAGTCCGGACCTGATTGAGGTACAGTAATCCAACTCACGGAATCGCGAACCGAGTGCTTTCATTTCAAATTTATACAGACTTCTCGTATGCCAATATGAGATGAAAACGGCCAGTCTATTGAACGTTTCGGTTTTTTTTGTCTAATAACCACACCTAGCCTTTAATACAGAGCTCTTTCGTTCGTAAGCTGACGTCACAAATGATTGCCAGAATTGCGATAAATGGTGGTGCCATTCTACTTCTTCTTTCAGCTTTTCCCGGTTGGGGGTCGCCACAGGATCCTCTGTCAGCTCATGATTAGTAGTGGAGTTTTACAGTGTTGAGTTGCTTAGGGTTACCACCTGTCCCACTTTGCGAGGGACAGTCCCTCTTTGGGCAGTTGTGTCCTGACAAAAAATTGTAAAAATATCAAATGTCCTGAGATTTTAGGACAAAATTATTTCCTATATTTTATATAATAGTTGCATAAAACAGTTGTTCTGTAACCAAAATACCTGAATGTTATAAGAAACAAAATAAGCTTTTATTTAGGCAAAAAGTTAAGTTCTATCCTTTGTACTGACCGTGGGTATGTGTCGGCCTGTAAAATCTGATGTTTGTGCCAAAAATGTCCCACTTTGGCCATCTGAAAAGGTGGCAACCCTAGAGTTGCCAGCCCAGCCCCCAACCTTCCACAGAAGGCACACACACACACACTCTCTCTCACCTAGGGCCAATTTAGAGTGTCCAATCCACCTACTGCATGTCTTTGGGATGTGGGAGGAAACCGGAGCACCCGGAGGAACCCCACGCGACCACAGGGAAGACAATACATTTAATAAATAATGACAATAATTAGACTCGTAGATTTTTTTACGTCTGAAAATGTATACGAATTCAATTTTGTCTAATCCCGTCAATGCCTCATGTTAATAGTACTAATATTTTAGAAATGTCAATGGTTACCTCGGGATTTGTACCTGAAAGTTGCCATCTTTTCAAATGACCAAAGTGGGATATTTTTCTAGAAATGTGAGATTTTGCAGGACAAAATATATCCATGGCGAGTGCAAAGGACAGAACTTCACATTTTTGCCAAAATAAAAGCTTATTCTTGTAGTATTTGAGTTACTTGCGCTATTTCATATAACATTTGGGTGTTTCAGATACAAAACAACTGTTTTATGCAACTATTGAAGAAAATGTATGAATTGTGTTTGTTACTAAAATCTCAGGACATTTGCTATGTTTTAGTTTTTTTTTTTTTTTTTTTTTTTTTTTGCAGGATACAACTGCCCGAAGAGGGACTATCCCTCGCAAAGAAGGACAGGTGGTAACCCTTTCCCTGATTCTGTTGATATTTACCCTGATTGGTTGAGAGCTATCTTTTTAGCTAATGGAGAGCGGTAGCAGCTGCTGCCGCTGCTAACGGGAGAGCTTTAGCTCCCATGCTCCCCAGGTAGATCCGCCAGTAAACCTTACTGCTGTAACTTAACAATTCGTGTTGCGTGGTGTGTTTCATGCATCTTGGTATGTGCATTAAAGTGCTTACTCGTTTTACTAGTTGTGTATGTTTTAAGGAAAATATTGTGTGGGGCAATTATGTGAACTTGCCCTTAAAAAAATAGATTTGTGCTTACTCCCTTCAGTCAAGATCATTTAATCGTTCTGCTTTTCGGAATAACAGGCCCACTTAACTGACTAAAATGTAATTGCAATGGCTATTCAAAATGCTGGCATCATTTATTTTGTTTTGTCTCGTTTGTGTATGAATTTGCAATTAGATTATCCCCTTTGTATAATATATGAGTGGATAATTTCGTACCGAAATGCGAGATTTTGCAAAACAACATACAATCAATAGGGTTGCCATCTTTTCAAATGCCTAAAGTGGGACGTTTTTTGTTGAAACGTGAGCTTTTGCAGGATATAACATACACACAGCCAATGCAAAGGACAAAACTTCACTTTTTCTGCAAAATAAAAAGCTTATGCTTGCAGCATCTGAGTTACTTATGGTATTTCTTATAGCATTTAGGTGTTGTAGGTTCCTAGGTGTGTACTAGGCTAATGGCCCTGGAGCCTTTACAAGCCTAGCCCATGGGATTACCCTGGGTGCCACCCGTTAGAGATATAAAACAACCGTTTATGTAACTATTAAAGAAAACTTAGAAAATATTTTTGTTCTAAAAATCTCAGGGCATTTGTTCTTTTAGTCCCAAAGGGCCACAACAAGCCAACTAGCATATTCTTCAGACCATGTAAGCTATTCTCACTCCCTTTAATCTACAATCGCATCGGTTTCTTATTACTAAACCTTCAGAGTACATGCTATAACTGGTATGTTACCGTTTTATTAGTTTGACTGAGACTTTATTGGTAATTCTAATTTTGATCCTTATATTATATGTTTTATTACAGTTGTGCCCCTCGATTTATGTTTATGAAGAATATTGTGGTATTCGTCTACCAAAAAACAAGATTTACTTTAATGAAATTTCTTTATGAGTCTTTTTTATTAATGTAATGAACAGTCATTTTGTTTTACTTCTGTTTCTTTATATTCGTTACCTCGATTTGTTTCTGTATTGCTGCGAATTTTGATTTTTTTTTTCCTTTCTCTATCGTCGACTGAAAAATGGTAATTAAAAAGCAGTTCACGTGCTCGGTTAGCAACCAAAATAGTATGTTTTACAAATACTTTCACAGTCACACAAGAAAACTAGATGCAGTATTTGTGAAGGTTAGGACTCGCCTCAACTGGCTCCCCTTTCCGACAACCAGTGCTATCCCGGATGATAGTTCTCTTACTTGGAGGGGGGCTGCAACCTCCCAAACGTCTCAGTGCAGACTTGAGAAAATCTTTTGGGAGGTAACTGAAGGCACTGATAAGTGAGTCCTAACCTTCACAATAGCCTTAAAGATGATGGGTAACTGCTCCCCCCCCCCCCCATCCCCACTATCCTTTTAATTCTGCAGCCTCCTTTAGAGTTGCAGAGGGGTTACTTAGTCTTCAGTTGCAAATATGATGAGAGGAAATGCATTGTGAAATTGCATCAAATCTCTAAAAGTGTCCCTATTTTGTAAGAACGTACTTATTTTCAGGCCTCGTTTGCACCTACCCACGATGTACCTGTTTTGGTGGCACCCCTTGTTTTTCAGGTTTGATTTACCCCTTAACATAATTTTCTTAATGTCCCCTCATCACGCGTGATTACTGAAGCTGTATACTACACAGAATACCACACTATATGACCAACATACAAGTTGCACCAATAATTTAAAGAAAGATCACACCTTACATCTCCCTTTTCATAAGCGAAAATAAATGACAATGTATGGTAGAATTTTGTAATGTAGCTCATTAAAATCTACAGATTTTATATTGTCTCTCCTTAATAATGCGCTTACATTTTCCATAATTTATGTCACTCTGTTTTTTAAGCACGTTTTTCCCCGAATAGCATCCCACATTGTCATACCTCTCATCTGTACAGATTTTCGCAGAATGTCCAGATTTTTGCTTCATAATTTTGGTCTGTTTCTCGTAAAATTGTGGTTTTCGGGCAAATCATTGGACTATAATTGTTAGAGGGTTGAAGTCAGAAAATAACGACAAAAATGTGGGTTTCAGATTTCATACCCCTCAAAATATTCATGTTAATGCAAAACCTTTTATTCTATTTACTTTCCAAGTTCGTATGAGAAATATTTGAAAACGTGTCCTTATTTTGGGCCTTTGCCCCCCATTATTTACGGCTTTGTCCAGATTTCTTACTGTAAGAAGTTGAGAGGTATGACATTACTACTGGAAGGGGGAAGAGTTTAGTGCTATTTGATATTCAGATTTTGGCAGGTTGTACCTTCTTTTTAAGGGCTTTTTTGCCAGTTTTCAATGTCTGCAAGTTCAGCGGTATGCATTCCTTCACAGGTGTTTTTAAATCTGCCTAAAAATGGATTCAGGCTTCTACTAACAAAAACAGAATGGCATACAATGCGCTCGTCTTCTTTGAATAGATTTGCAGCTTAATCGTTCGTCTGTGTAAAGGGTATTTCATTTATAATTGCTTTCTCTCAGCTGGCAATGTCTGCAAAAACGGAACGTGCTAATATTTGTATTGCTTCAGTGCTTCTGTAACCATCCGGAATGAAAATGAGACGATCACCGCTGGGCTACTTTGATGTGCACTTTTCAGCTGTGCCACTGTTCGTTTGTGAGTAAGCGTTTCTCACGCATCTTTGCTAGGGTATAGTTTTTAAACATTAATTATAAATAACATTGAACCATGCTAATAATTCGACATGATTTGAGTATGAAGCAACAAACAGGATTTGAGTATGAAGCAACAAACAGGTTTTAATCCATTTGTGAGCTTCCAACTTGCTGTTAACAAATGTCCTACATTTTAAGAGAGAGTGTTCCATATTTCCCCCATCTGTCCCATGCACATTATGAGAGGTTGTGTTACATATCTGGGAGATGGTTGAGAGCTATGTTTGGGTGACTGGTGTAGAATAATTAAATGATTTTTTGTTTTTGGGGCGATCATCATAATTTGCAGAAATTTCAGTAAAGACACCCAGGGTGCCACGAGACAAGATGAACAGTTACATACAAGGGCGTAACCAGTCATGTTCTTTGCACTCTACTGAGTACTTTTTCTGACCATTACATCAATATGGCTTTTTTCAGGCCATATTTTGTCGACAAATGTCTAAATGAATGTCCCAAAACAAGTGCAAGACTGATAATCTATAAATAATATCTGTAATAGTTTTAGGGAGAACAGTCGAAATGTTACTTATATTTATTAATTGTTTAGGGGGCAGCATTTTGAGACATGTGTCCATTTCTAATTGTCAGATGCCCAGGGGGTAGAGCTTGTGAGTACAAAATGGAATTAGCTTGCTATACCCCTGGTTACATAGTAAATCTGAAGACTCAAGACCATAGGAACAATCAAGTGTCTGCCAGGAAAAGAATGTTTGCTTTTCGGGTCTAGGGTAGACCCAAATGAATTAATAAAAGTATATCTAATCCTACGTAGCGGCAGTAACGTCTTAACGATATAGACCTTGGAAGAGTACCAATGTGTCTGTCACGACTCGAGAGGGTTCTGTATGTGAACATTTTCAACAGAACCATACAAATGTTGAAATGTAATGGATTTATAACCCAGTGTTTGATGATTGCAGGTGGTTCCCGTAAAGACTGTGTGTTTGTGTGTATGTCAAGTGGGTGGATTGTGGTGGAGCATGACTTACACAAAAATTGAAATGAAACAAGTTTCTCGCCCTCTGCTACACCGGGGAAATGTGCATTTCTTCCTAATCATCTATAATGGTGACGCGCAGACCCATTAGCTGTCCCTGTTTTGGATGTGTACACCTATTTTCGGGCTTCATTTACCTCTTCAAAATATGCATCTATTTTTGAACGTACGTTCTTATTTTCGTGCTTGATTTATACCTCTACATGATTTCCTGGAGCCTAGTTGAGAGGTAGAAACCTTAACCACGGAATTCTGTGGCGTTATATTTAACCATATGGGGCCTTTGATGCATCAGACCTTTAGCTGCATCGTATGTTAGTATAAGGAAAAACTCTGTCAATATACGATAATAAGGGGACGTGTTTAGATGTAGTATCTGTGTGGGTCTAGCTGTCTCAGTAAAATTGCACAGTTACATGCTATCAGAGACAGATTCAGTTAGGAATACTTTTGAATATTAGTACAGTGTGTGCGTGCGTGTGTGTTTGCCTTCTGTGGAAGGTTGGGCGCCGGGTTGGCAACTCGACACCGTAAAACTCCACTGCCAATCATGAGCGAACAGGTAGGGTTACCACCTTTTTAAATGTCCAAAGTGGGACATTTTTGGAGCAAACATCAGATTTTGCAGGGCGAAACATACCCGTGGCCAGTACAAAAGACAGAAATTCACTTTTTTGCCTAAATAAATGCTTATTCTTGTAGCACTTTAGTTGCTTATTCTGTTTCTTATAACATTTAGGTGTTTCAGATACAGAATAACCGTTTTATGCAACTATTACATAAAATATATAAAAGAATTTTGTCCTAAAATCACAGGACATTTGTCATTTTTTAAGCTTTTTTTGCAGGACACAACTGCCCAAAGAGGGACTGTCCCTCGCAAAGTGAGACAGGTGGTAACCCTACAAACAGGTGATCCGCTGTGGCGACCCCTAACCGGGAAAAGCCGAAAGAAGAGGAAGAATGTCGAAAGCTGGTACATAGGGTTACCACCTGTCCCACTTTGCGAGGGACAGTCCCTCCTTGGGAAGTTGTGTCCTGACATGTAATTGTAAACATGCAAATGTCCTGAGATTTTAGGAAAAAAATTATTTCTTATATTTTATGTGATAGTTGCATTAAACAGTTATTCTGTATCTGAAATACCTAAATGTTATGAGAACCAGAATAAGCAACTAAACTGCTACAAGAATACACTTTTCTGTAGGCAAAACAGTTACGTTCTGTCCTTTGTACTGGCCGTGGGTATGTGTCGGCCTGTAAAATCTGATGTTTGTACCAAACATGTCCCACTTTGGCCATTTGAAAAGGTGGCAACCCTACTGGTACATTGTGACGAGGTTACATAAAGTGTTTTCTGAAGAAATAGCATATTGAGAAATACATGTAGCTAACGCATTATTTATTGACTATAATCCTTTTGCCACAACACCACAAGTAATATTGACAGAAGAAATAACATGCTGAGTCCAACTCCTGAGACGGTGCTGAGGCCCTGTGACGGCTGACAGAAGCTTCAGTCTGAACTCCCGGAAGTGTGGGCGTGTCATTTACTGCAGCTGCCCACAGCTAGCTGCGCGAGCGTGTCAGTGTACATCGCTACACTTAAGTGATTGTATACCGTGTTCACGTTATACTTTTATATTTATTCCACATTTATCTGTTTAGGACAGTGTATTCACATGAGTGTGTGACTAAAGTATGTACAACATACTTTCCTACTGGACCTGGACGCAGTCGTGTTATGAATGGGGATGCTGATAGGTGAAGATTTTCCATAACCTCTTGTTACTGGAATTGCTGTAAAAACAGCAAGTAATTGCAAACGTGTTGCCTGTCGGCAGTTTTAATATACCAAACCCGTACCTCTCAAATGATCCTCGTTACCAAGAAGGTCTCTAATTTTGGCTCAACATGTTGCTCTGTCCCTTCTAAAACTGGCAATTTGGGAGAAAATATGTAGTAAAATTGAATTGCACTTAATGAATAGAGACTTTTTTACTTCAGAAAATGTATGTTACATTGTATTTTCTTATTATGTTAACTTATCATGTTAATGATACTGGTATTTTAAAAAGTTCCCCCAGTTATGGAGTTAAGAGGTTGTTGAGAGCTATGACCCAAGAACTGCGTGGAAGTAGTAAAATAGGGAAACCCGTTTGTAAAATAGTTGTGCATATGTTTATTTTATTAATGCAATTTGTAAATGGTTAACAACACTGTCACCTAATTTATTTTATAATAAAGGCGTCTCCTCATTAGTTATCATGCTGTTTAGAAACGAAATGAAACTGGTGATTGTGCGCAGCCTTGCATATTGCTGAAAATTGTATATCCTCTATTCAGAATGCATTGTGTATTGGAATGCAAATGTCAGTCATAATTTTGTTAATACTGAACTTCTAAAAGCATGACCTGAACTATGAAAGCAGGCTATAAGTAAAGTGGGAAGGGTATCTTCGGTTCTTACTGGAGGAGATTATCCAATTGAGCGCAATTCAAAAGCAACGCAGAAAATAGTGACGTAAACCTTTTTAAACTTAGCTTTCTCTATAAGTCGACTTCCATCTTATACCAACACAAAATAACTTTCTTGTCTTGTACTTGCTTCAGTTAAACGATACTCTAACACGGGAATTGTTAATCACTGCACCGCCTTAAATCCGCTAAACTTATTTCATACATGTTCTGTTTCTGCTGACCAGATGCCTCAGAATCGAACATTAATGTCCTGTATTTTGGCACCAGTGCCCTCCTTTGGGTATCTGCGATCGTGGACAGTGGTATGTTTGCGATCAAAGCTCAACATCAAAAATTCCTCAGGAGTTAAGTCCTACTAGACTTCTGTTACACAAAAAAAGGAGATACCCAAACGTCTATTAATTTGTGTAGCAGTGCATAGCTCATTCCCCTAGTTCCTCCAAACGAGAAGACTTAACCTCTACCCATAAACCAGAACACTTATTTAAGATAGATTTTATCTCCATCTGGAGAGCTGTCCCTAGTGGCTTCTGGTTTACCTTGATTCAGAGAACCCAAGCGCTGTCACCAGTCTGATGACAAAGCAATGTTGAGGGTTTATTTAAGCTCACAACCTGCGAGACATACAGTATAATGTATGATTTACATTTCTGCGTGCTGTTTAGTGAATGATGAAGTGACTCTAAATGGCTTATTCTGAGCCATATGGTAGGATCTACCGAAGTTCTGCTTTCTGATCTATTCTCCTGTCAGTCAGCATTTCGCCCAGACAAGACTACCACGTTTGCCTGAAAGAATATAAATTAAAAGACGTTGTGGCATGATCAGTGTTGCTTTATATTTATTTATTTATTGAATGGGTTGTCTATTTATAAACTAATAGCTGTTTTATTGACATATTTCGCACATAGACGGACATTAAGACTGATTAGAAGTTAGTCTTATAATTCAACATTTAACATCACAAAGTGCTTCTTTTCTCACCATAAGATGTGTACAACCAGGTGCGCGCCTATATATACAGGTGGGAAATAACTTTTACCAAAAGATATACTTTTTATGCATGATTAACACAAACAAGGGTAGACAGAGAGTATGCCGGTTGTACAGTTTGTTAATGGTCTGTAACGTGTTTCACTATTTTGGTTATATTGTGTGCAATCCGGGTCTGCCTTATAAAAATTCCTTTAGCGTAATCGGTGATCGGTTTCAGTCAGAATCCATATTATCATATGTTTACATTTATTTTATTTTCCCCCATTATCACAGCTTTTGATGAGGTCCCCTTCAAAATCCACACAAAGTAATATAAATCCATCAAAACCTGAACTGTAGTTTCTTGGTCCATCGGTGCCTAAATAGGACACAACAAACCATAAGGACACGCACTTAAGTGTTATTTTTAATAAACAAGTGTTACCAGTACATCACGAACATATCTACAAAATACATATACCATTTGCCCCAGCAAGTGAGAGACGACACACGTTACATCTGTGGGGCTGGGCAAACAATGGCTTTATGAAATACCAAGAAAAGCACATAATATGACTTGACAAAATTACATTTTTCCATTTAGAAAAAAGTGCCTTTTTAAACACTGATAGTGTATGACTGAAATGTCAGCGTTGATTTCCTTTTGAAAAGTTTCATTTTTTTACAAGTACATCATGTACACATTCTTTAACATACACACCCATTATCCCCTATTTCCCCGTGGCTGTAGCTGTTCACAACGTGAGGTCCTGAAGAGCTGAAGTACAAATCCGATCCTGCTTTAGCTGTGGGGCAACAAAAATGTGAGTATGTTTTTCTCTCTCTCTCTCTGCCCAAGCACCGCACTGCGGTTGTAGAACATAGTAGTTCGATTTTATATTGAGAGATGTGACTGCAAATGTATTTTCCAAACAGCAAAACTGGGAAAAATAAAACTGTTAACAATCATCTCCTTACTGTGGTTACTTGCAACCACTTCCCCACCCCATTGTGAACTCGCATTTTACCCTAGTTTCACATAAAAGAAGGTAACTGCAACTATTATCCCTGTCACATTATCTGAGATAGCAAATAAAACAATTCAAGAAATGGTGACCGCTTTCAGTATTGAAATCTTCCCATAATGATGCCCCAGATGTGAGCAGAATTGTTCCGGGCTGTATTCGCGTACCGCATCAGCGAACTGGCTCTTTGTAGTTTCCGTTAATTTCTTGAGAAATGTTCACTGCCTCAGCCCCCAGCGGGAGTCGATCACTGTATTCCGAGCCTACCTCGAAATCCTCCGGGTTGGTCTTAGACTGTGATTCTGGTATAGATTCCGCTACCACGCTACCTTCTGCTTCTATTTCTTCTTCCTCGCCCTCCCCCGCCTCACCAGGGTTGTAATTCTTCTCTGATTCCTGAAAGGAGGCCCGGGGATCAAAGTCGGCAGTCATGTGCTTTTCCATCTGGTCTGGATTTTGGGTTTTCATCATAAGCTTGTAAGTCTTTCCTTGGTACTTGTACAGTAAATGACAACAGGCTGCCCCAAGTAGTGGTACAGTGGCGATGCCCAGCAAGAATGTGCTAACCACAACGATGATAATAAGGGACGGGATTCGCTTCTTGGTAGTGAAAACCACTTGAACTTGACAGTCCTCACCCATGTAAGTAAAACAGAGTGTATAGTTGGTGCCGGGGTTCAAACCCCGAAACTGATAGGAATTCACCCCTACTTCAATTTTTGACCATTGAACTACCGCGCGATCCCGGGGACCCCCATCCTCGCATAGGTATAACATTTCTAAATGCACTTTCTTTGGGTTGGTTTGAAAAGGATTCAGCTGCACTTTTGCTTCCGTTTCCAAAACTTCAAGGGCAATGATCCCGAAATCAAAGGTGTGCTGTTTTAGCTCTGAGGATTCATTAAAGGCGTGATTAGACACATAATGACTTCCAATACTAGTGCCGCACTTCTTTTGGAAGTGGGGCAGTTTAGAAGGAGTTGTATCGACTGGCTGGCCCTCCCCTAAAACTTTTTGAGTCTGCTGAGTTGGTGGAACCAAGACATTCTCTTTTGGGTCCACCCAGTTTATTATATTATTCTTGGAGGTTTTGATCCCTGGTTTGTTGACTGCAATTTGTGTTTTACTGTCTACTGCATCTTGTTTAGGAACATACTTCGGTAGTCCTGCCACTGCCACATTTACTGATGTTTTATTCATTCCTATTTCATTAATAGCTACACAGGTGTATACACCTTCTTCTTTTTTACTTAACTGAGGGATGATCAGTGTCCCATTTTTGAAGACCATGAACCGTGCTTTGCTTATTTCGATAGTATCTACAGGTATGTCATTCTTCTCTGTTTGGAGAATGGGTTCGATTAGTTCCGAATCTTTCCCTTTTGGACGGATTTGCCATTTGACTTCGGGTATGGGGCTACCTGTTGCATTACAGTGTAGAATCAGTCTAAAACCATCAAACAATTCAGTGTTGTCTAAATTGGGGTGGTAGCTCAGAGTGACAGCTGGAGCTATGCAATGTAGCCCGGGAAGTTTCTCCACAGTGATTCCACTGAGGTCAGCAGGTGTGGCACAAACAATAGAGCTTCTTTCGGGAACAGCAATTGGGGTGTTTGCCATCCAGTCCTTCAGCCACTGAAGCTTGCAGCTGCAGTCAAAGGGGTTTTCATATATCTGAAGGTGAGACAGAGAAATGAGAGGGTCAAAGGTCCCTTCTAATATACTGGTGATGTTGTTGTTGTTGATCCGAACAGATCTCAGATCTCGGAGGTTTGCAAAGGCATCCCCGGGGATGCTCTTTATATGATTGTTGTTGATTTTTAGTAACTGGAGAGCGGTGAGGTTGGCTAGATCTTCCCAAGGGAAGTCTACAATCTTGTTGCTGCTTAAATCCAGGTTTCTTAGTTGACTTAAGACTGCCAAAGCGCCCTTTGCAATGTTGCGGATTTCATTGTGTGCCAGCCAAAGCGATGTAACCTGGGTCACCTCAACAAATGCTTTTTGCGGCAAAGAGGTAATCTTGTTGGCTGTAAGACTTAAAGTTGTCACATTAGCTGGCAGCCCCACTGGAACCTCTCGGAGGTATTTGTAGTTACAATCTGCAACCTGGTTCGTGTGTTTATTTACGCATGTACATGTGGCCGGACAGCCCTGGCCTCCTATTCCAAAGTAAGCCACAAATGCAATAAAGAATGGCACAAATGTTTCCATCGTTCTGCCTGATAGGGAAAAGCAGAGAGAAAAGAGAACCATTAATATGAAGGTCCATATAGATTTGCTGTCAATAATCCTACATTTTCCTATGACTGGTTACTTCTGTAGCACAATCATCCTATGGATACATTATCCATCTAGGTCCATATACATTTGTTGCCATTTATCATATAAGTTCAATTTTCTCATTATTCCTGTAGCACTATGTTCTTGGCCCTATGCATCTCTGCTGCCTACCTCATACTAAGACAGCCAGCTACGCAAATTGCTTTGTAAAATGCTAGATGGAAGTTAACTCTTTCAGCGTTAGAATAATAGTCTAGAATTCATGTGTGCTTTTCCTCCATGTTACCCCTAAATTATAGTTATTCACTCACATCTAACTGGTACTTTAACCTGCGCAGACAAGGGGATAGTCCACCTTTGCTATGAATAGGAAAAGTGTGTGTGTGTGTGTGTGTGTGTGTGTGTGTGTGTATACCCACACAGTAAAGCTTTAGCAGTACAGTACTTCAGGATTTTAGCCGTTTCTGTGAAGCACGAGTCAGGTTGCAGGGATAAATTATAAAAATAAATTATTTGGATTTATTTTTCTTAGAAATATATTGCATACATGCATCCATCCACAACCCCTTCCACATTTTTGCACATGGGTCGGGGTTTCACTTCAACAGGGACTATCATCTACAGCCAAAGTCACTTTAAAGTGTGTAAATCAAACAGGCAGAGCTAAGATATGCCTGACAAGAGAAGTACTTGAGATTGCCATCATACCTCCCGAATGTTCAGATTTTTGCCGAATGTCCACACTTTTGCCTTATATTTTTAGTTTTCTGCCAAGGATTGAATTCACTAAGTAATGATATACGTTTGAGTTTCAGACTTCATATCATTCAAAAATACACGCTGATACGAACACTGTTTATCCTGCCTACTTTCTAAGTTTATAAAAGCAATATTTTAATCTGTCCCTATTTTGAGGCCTTTGTCCCACCCCCCACTCCCATTGTTTTGGGCTTTGTCCAGATTTCTTGTGCTAACAGGTTGAGGTATGATTACCATGCCCTGATGTCATTGAGATTCACGTTTGCACTACACACTAGCCACCCCCTTCCCTCAACCTACCTCAGTATTTTGTAACATTATCTTTACACTTCAGTCTCATACCTCTGTTCTCTTCACTTCTCTCATAATTCTACCTGCCTGGACTTACCCTTGCTATATTTAATGACTACTGTTACTACTTTCTGTTGCAGCAAAAAGTTAACAGTTAGGCTACTATAGACTTACTTCTATGTCATATGTCAAAATACTACGTGCCATTAATTGTCATTACTTGTACTATACTGTACAAAAGTTGATTGTAGACTAGTATTGTCATAGTGTACACTTGTATTGTCTTTGTAAATATTTGTGGAGCTTTTCTCCCCGGCCTCCGCTGAAAAAGGATCCATGTCCAGTCGGACTTTCCCGGTAACCAAATGTAAAATAAATAATAAATAAATAAATAAATAAACGTTGCATACTGCATTACGAAATAAGCAGTTTTAGATATGTTCGTGCTCTTATCACTTTGAACGCATAGTTTTAACATGCCTCTCGACTGTACAGATATTCGCGGAATGTCCAGAATTATGCCTCATATTTTTGGTTTCTCATAAAATTGTGGTTTTCTGGCAAATCATTGGTAAATCGTTGAGGGTTAAAGTCAGAAAATAATGACAGACATTCATACCCTTTAGAAAATTTATGCTAATGCAACATCTGTTTTTCTATCAACTATCAAAGTTTGTAAGAGCAATATTTAAAAATTGTCCCTACTTTTTGGTCTTTGCCCCCAAGTTATTTATGGCTTTGTCCTGATTTCTTGCTCTAAGACATTGAGAGGTATGACGCATACAGTTATAAAATCAGTTTCGTTTTCATTCCAGAATTACCCAGTTCAAGGAGACAGAATTTAAGGAATGCAATGTGTTGTAACTATACTGCTTATATTCTGCTTCGTATAAAGCTGTTAGAGAATTGTAAAACAAAACTAAATCACTTCAGACATCTTGACGGGGAATGTAAGTCAACACTCCGGAGTTTCTCGGGTTCAATTCCCGGCTAGGGTGCCTTCTGTGCGGAATCTGCATGTCCTCCCTGTGGTCGCGTGGGTTTCCTCCGGGTGCCCCGGTTTCCTCACATATTCCAAAAACATGCAGTAGATGGACTGGTCACTCTAAATTGGCGGTAGGTATGAGTGTGTATGCAAGTGAGTGGTACGGATGAACTACCGCGGCAGGGCTAGCCACCTGGCGGTGTAAACCTTGGCTCGAGATGATTGTCATTGTTGAAGGTGACCCCCCACCCCCGTACAAAATTGGAAAAGGGGTTAAGGATGGATGGATGGACTCCGGACTATATGCCATGCCAAATTGTACAGCAAAGCAGAAGGTGACAGGTGGTAACACGTAAATGAAAATGGAAGACCTACCATGCCCTAGTATATAGTAAGTGACAGGTGTCAACGCCTAAAGGATAAGCTGAAACCACTATCAAACATAATAAGGAGGTCACTTAAAATGTCCAAAAGGACAGTGATTGGGAATGAATTCATTATCTTATGTTGCATGCAGTGAATTACACAATTTTTTTGCTATCCCTGCAAGCAACTCATGCTGTCGGAACGCTTGCAACAAGGAGCAAGTTAATGGATTAAAACATGCCGTTTTCGTCGTATTTATTCCAACTAACATCAGTTTGCCAAACACAACGTTTCCCGCTATTGTAGATCAGATACAGTTTACATGCCTGTCTGTCGTTTCCTGGCATGATTGGTATCAAAACACTATAACTTATACTAAGTAAGATTCCTCACTGTCTACTGTAAAATGGACATTTGCTAGGAAAAATGACAGTCCCGATGGGCACAATTTTTCAGGTTGCTTACCTTTTTCAAGCAGGTACGGGGGCTCTAGTATTCATCCCAGAATTAAATGACGTTGTTCATCCTTTGCTGGCTTCAGAATGAGGAAGCCAGTCAGGGCTGGAAGCCTTGCAGAAGAGTACGAACGCGGGTGAAGTTTTTCCTGTCACCGTGGAACATTTTTACATCTGCTTTGGGTACCCTGGTGTTTAGATGCGATTTTCTTCTCTTGCAGTTCAGTCTGACAGGAAAGCAGTGCACGAGATGGTCTTGCGGGGGCGCGCAGCCTCACCCACCCTGACGCGCACATCGATTGTCAAAGCTAATTCCACACACCTACCAACAAGGCACAACTTCAGAAACGGAGAGGGAGAAAAGGGGGGGGGGGTGCTGGAGGTGGGAGTAAAATTATCTAAGCAGTGACTCCTCCGTACCGTTTGCATGCCTTATATATGCTTAGAAATTCGACCATGACGCATTGTAGCTAGTTATTTTGTCCATAGAAGTGACACATACTACACATGCCGTGTAATTTACTACCCCCGTAAGCAAAAACTGATTGCCATACAATACCCCCCCCCCCCCAAAAAAAAAAGAAACACAGGAATATACATTATTTAATTACGCGGAGGCTCAAACGAATAATTAGTATAGCAACTAATGATACAGTAGAGCCCGTCTTCTAGCTTCTTTTTTTTTATTCAGCATGCATTGTTAATCAATAAGTGCATTATTTTCCCCTAGCCACGAAAACTACAAGACCCCAACTCGGGTTAAGTATGAGGCATTAACTCGTGCATCTAAGTCAGTCCCGATGAGTTTCATTTATATTTTCTAGTAATATTCTTCTCACCTCGCAGTGGAATCTGATTAATGACAGAACGCACTGGATGAACCTTACTTATTTTTGAAGCAGTCTTACCTAATCGTAATACTTTCTTTAAAACCACAAATACGTGTTATGTATCTGAACACCGAAATATTCAATTTTCCTTGATAGATTTGAACTTGGAGCAGTAGATTTGGCTTTGATCACATTTTGAGTCAGTTTCAAGCCACAAACAGGTCGATTATTGAGACACCACCTCCCCTTTATTCTATCCTCCTCAAGTTACCAATCGATGATTGAAAATCTTTTATCAGATTTAATAGGGTTGCTTTTTTCTATTGATGACTGCTCACAGGACTGATTGCCAAAGTCAAGAACAGTTGCGCACACAGAATATAGTTCCCTCTAACAGATAATGCAATAAAGCCACGTGAAAATGTCTGCATAACAATGTAACGGGAATGTATGTCTGCTTGGCAGTATATGCATCCCTTCATCCAAATGCTTCTTTATCTCAGTGCGATACAGTCAAAGGTGTAGCCAGGCGTATTTCTGTATTTAACGGAATACATGTTTCTCCTGCGTATCTCACCCAAACATTGTGGCTTTCTGAGGCCAGAGCATTTCTATAACTGTCTTAACTAAACTGTGCTACATACCTCTATAACAACGTTGTATATAAACTTTGTTCAGAGATTTGACTATTTCTACAGTGTCTGTGTGTGTGTGTGTGTGTGTGTGTGTGTGTGTGTATAGAGAGAGAGAGAGAGAGAGAGAGAGAGAGAGAGAGAGTTAGTTGTAGGGGGCTACAGCTGACACAAGAATATTACGCACACGAGGGACAACATTTGAATAAATTGTGCATTTTAAATGCAAAACAGGCCGAGGGGTCAAGAATATGAACTTGTGAATACAAAATCAAAATCTCTGGCCACTGTCCTAATAACAGTGCACTTTAGATTAATAAATGAAAACGAAATTTAGTGTTGCAAGTATTATTTGTGAAAATTCCACACAACCACCACCATCAAAGTTTTTAAGGTAACAATGACTTGTTAGCCTGTATAAATACAAAAGTGTCACCCTAAAGTTCGTAACCTTTCGTCAAAGACACACAATTTAATGATTTTAGACCGTAGGCCCCATTTCGTGACATAGCTAGAATGTTCTCGGTGCATTTTCCATAGCATGAGATGTATAGGAGGACACTGACTGATAAATTAGATTAGATATCCTAACAAATGGATGCCCTCTAATGGTGCATGCCATTCAGTTTGCAGGTTTTACAAATATACTATTAAAGACTAATATTGCCGATGTGCCAGAGATCCAGAAAAGCTAGAGGAATCAAAAGAAGAACAGCACAGCTGCAGTTTAGGGTACAAATCTGGGCTGATATACCCCGAAGTTAAACGATTATGCAGCAGAACAGAGCAAGTTGTGGTGCCAGTGTTGCCATAAAATCGACAGATCCTATATAACCTAGATAGATTGGGGGGGGGGGGGGTGAAACCTGCATGCATTTTTATTCATTCATACCCTCATCAATAATTCTGTTGGGAAGGCTTTGCTACCATCATCAAATATCCATCCTGGAGAGGATACATATCTATGTCGCTTCTTGTAGGGTTTAGGAAATGTGCCTACCTCTCAACTGTCCCCGACTTTGAAGAAATATAGGGGATTGGGGAAGTATATTACCAGGCTCCCATGCACAGCGATCTCGATCTGGAATTATAAGAATCAGGGTACCATGCCAAACAAGACAGACATCTCTTGAAAAAAAAAACGTTTTAAAAGTACAAGCCCGAGTTTCGGAATTTGTTCTTTAGGTTGTGTATGCATGTGTGCATTTTGTCAGAATCACACATTAATTTTCGAAGTTTTGGACTTGCTCAATGGTTGAGGTCTGCAGCCTCTCTGGGGTCTACTGCTCTTAGGTTGGCCTTTGCAACTCTGTGATACGTTGAAATATGGCTCTAACTCACAGCAGAGCAACTAACCTACTTCAGCGTTGTTGACATGCTTACATGGGATTTTTGTTGATATTAGTAAATACACTCTAGGTAAAAAACAGTATGTATAAGTCTGGTCAGTAATTCATACCTCTCAACTGTCCATATTTTCGCAGAATGTCCAGATTTTGCCTCATATTTTGGTCTGCTCCTCATAAAATTTGTGTTTTTTCTGGCACATCATTGACCAATGAAGTCATTCAATAATGAGAAGACATTTGAGTTTTATCCTTCAGAAACTGTATGGTAAAGCAAAACTTGTTACTCTAACAACTTTCTAAGTTTATGAGAACATTGTTTAAAAACTGTCTCGGTTTTGGAGACTTTGTACACATACCCTCATTATTTTTGATTTTGTGCAGATTTCTTGTGATGAGGTTGAGAGGTATAGGTCTGTTTATTAAAGACGAGACTAGTTTCACATTGGCTGTCATAATATATGGTTAATGAATGAATTTTAAAAAATGGCTCTTGAGTTGTTGGATTCTGCATTTTGTGGCATTGGTTTATCAATAGTGAGCATGTGTGAGTAGATACAGTATGTATGAATATGCTACGTGCAGGAAGTCGATTGAAGCTTGGCAAAACAGATGTCATGTAGTTGTGCGAGATCACACAATCCCTGGGGTTGCAGAATACGTCCTCTCCCCGGCGATGTCATTATGCCACCTGGAAAATGATATAAATAATTAGCAGGATGTGTAGGGCCTGCATAAACATTGCATGCCCCAGGAATAGCACCGGATCGTGCACAGAAGCCTGTAATTTGTTTGTCAAGGTTGAAGTGCCGAAGTTAGGGACATCGACATTTCCTCGATTTGATGGCTACCACAATTCTTATATATATTCCACACCAAAAACTGAAAGTACAAAATTTGGCAACACAAAATGTTGAAACCTATTTTTTGCATGGGACAAACACCCTTTGTACCACTGGAATTGCGCAACAGTGGGAAAAAAGGGCAAATTCCACTTTCGACATTTTGTGATTTAGCATTTTGTAGCATCACCATTTTGTAATTATCACATTAAATAGCTATATGAGCGAACGTTTGAAAATTGTTATGTTTATCGGGCCTCAGCTAATGCAGTTTATACTTACTAGTCATCTTTGAGCTCATGTATGACTTGTTAATTATTTTAGCTAGCTACTGGGGAAATACTGCGATTTTAAAGTTCAAAAATATCATTTCTTCTTTTTATGCCTCCTGGTCTAAATCCTGTTAATCCAAGAATGCAATACTTCTATATGTACAGATATTAGCAGTGCATGCATACTCTTATGATTCCAATAAAACAGGAGTTAATGCACGTGTGTGTCTACACTGTGTGCATCCAAGGACCTAGTTGGGAACCACCTTTTATGCTGCACATGCGGTGTGAGTACATCCTATGCAATACCCTGCTTTTTCTTGTACTGGCTCCACCTTAGTGACTCGTGTCTCTTAACAGTCCTTGATTTTTGCATCATATTGTTACCCTGTCCCTGGTAAAATATCTGATTTTCTGTTAAATCATAGCAGTTTACAGTTAAGTCAGTGCTACACATTAGAGTTTCACACTTCTTATTGTTCACTAAATACACACTGACACAAAACTTGTTGCACTATTAAATGAATTAGAGTAATATTTAAGATTGGCCCTTTGCCCCCCCCCCCAATTTTTAAGTAAATAAATTGAGTCAGGTATCTCTCACAACACTTGGAACAGGGTGTTTGCCTTGTTCAATTTGGTGAAAGAGTTCAAAGAGTGTAGGTAGTCCAAAACACAAAAAGCTAAGCAGAGATCAGCCTTCAGAAGTCTGTATGACACTGAGCAGAGGAACGTAGTTTTTGATCTATCAGAGTAGCTAAGGGTACTGAGACCTGAGACCTTTTTGGTAAGGAAATGTTGAGGTTTCTCAAGCTGATAGTACTGTAAGTATCCTTATGCTTATAGAGCTGGTTACAGCCTACCTTCTGTTTGCAGAGCAAAGAGCTGACCAAAACCAATCTTTAACTGACTGTTGCTTATCCAGTATAAATGAGGAGTGTTTAATGTTGTGTTTTAAATCAACTTGGAGATTTAGTACTGAGCTTGAGGATTCCCAAGGAGTTAACAATTCAGATTAAATTGACTCACTCCCAGTCATTATATATTACTATTATATAGTGTTATACATTAGATTATAATGTTTGTTTTTGTTTATTCTGATAGCTGGCAAGCAGGTGTTTCCCTGGATTTTAGTGATAGGTATAATAAACCAGAAAGACAGCAGCTGTGATAGTCATCAATGAGAAAGCCCTGCTGTGAGTGGAGTTTGGTAAGGCCACAGAAAATGAGTTTTTGATGGCCTCAAAGTTGTTCCATCCAACCATCTAACTCAGGAGGAGGAAGCTGATATTGCCCAGTCTGTTCTCAATAAGAGTACAGAAATGTTAACCTTAATTGGGTCGTCATTAAGAGAAGCAAGGAACACTTAGTGGAACTCCTGAATCATTGGGACATGGCCTCCTTTGAGAATATAGTGCCAAATGCAGATGGTGCACATGAATCCATTTCTTTAGGTGAGGTAACTGTAGTAATTAAGCAGTACATCTATGGTTATGGATGAGCTCTGTCCATAAATGCTGAAGCCACTGGATGTTATGGAGGTGTCATGATTAATCCACCTTTTCAATGTTTAGTGGAAGACTGGGACAGTAACTCTGAAATGACACTCTGGACTAGTGGTCCCAGTTTTCATAAAGGTGGAAGGTTTTCCAGTTATAGGTGGACCAGAATCCTCAACCTCCTTGGAAAAGGATAAACTAGGATGCTGAGAAAGGAGACTACTTCTTCCATTAGATGAGCATTTGAATCAGAAGGAGCAAGGCAGATTTTGACAGAAAGGTGGATCAATTCTTTGCCCTTACAGATACTTTAGAGTCATGGAAGTCCACCAACACCATTTATATGTATTTTGTAGACTTGGTGAAGCACATGGTTATGTGATGTGAGCTGGTTATGCATGACACTTTGCTCTTGTACTAATAGACTGAGAGTTGTGACCAAATTCTTTATATCAGTTCAACTACATTTACAGTGGGTGTAGAAGTCTACTAAGAATGTGTCTTATTTCGCAGCTGTGTTGTAGTTTTCATGGACAGGATATCGCAGTGTAACCAGGTTTGGAGTGGAAGCCTAAGGGCATACACAAAATGTGTTGAAGGGGTTCTAACTTTCAGCTAGCCTGATTTCCCTGGAAATGC